>NC_056727.1:795606470-795623970 GCF_019279795.1 Protopterus annectens
CAGATGGGAAGTCCTCATAAACATAGAACTGACATGACAGGTATTAATACATGTAGGACTGCCATATCCGCACACACCCTGTTAAACCAACATTACTATAAATGCAGTATAGCAGCACTTACAGTCTGTGGTCAGGTCAGGCACATCCCCTCCTGTGTGTTGGCCTGTTTCCACAGTGTATGTTGTCAGAGGTAAATCCACAATCCATCTGAGATGCTGTTTACCAAACAACAGATCCTGCTCACAATGAATGGAAAGACCCAACACCAACATGATGTTCCTAGATATTGGAGTATGTTTCCATGCAATTGGCTATGGGAATGTTAGCACAGCTGTTCCACATGCAATCAGCTAGGGGAGGGCTGCAATTCATGCAGAGGCCATCAACTTATCATGAGCATCACTTAAAATGCACATGTTGCTGCCTAAGCAAAGCAGGTGTAGGTTTCCACATCCACCAGTGAGGGAGTGAGAGAGACAGACAGAGGCAATGGCAAGTCAGAAAGGGTGGGAGAATAAAATTTAAGCATGTTTGTGTCACACACCTACCAGCACAGGGTATCAAACCCCTGACAAGTATGTAGTGTTCTCACAGTCCTATATAATTACTGGATGCACCACATAGGCTACTTGTTGTGGAGTCCTCAGAGCATATATGTGATGGTAAGTGACATCTGCAACAGGGATATGGTAGCTATACAGTAGGTGAAGTACAGGTGCCTGTCCGCATGAACAGGTGTCAGTGTCAACACAGCCACACTCTCACAGGGACGCACACACATTGACACACTTGGCAGGGCCAGGGATACAGCTCATCACTAGTGAGATCGCCACAACACATTACTGTGCAGGTATCACATGCACCACACATGTTATATGGAGGTTATATGGACAAAGGGTATGGGGAGGTGTCTGACATCAGACAGCATGCTTCAGTATGCCACTGGGGGTTGTAGTGAGTGTGGATGTGATCATACGCATCATACAACACACACAAACACACAGGGTGCCAGTACTGACATGCATGGGTACATTTCTGCATGGGTAGATGTTGGTTGACTGTGCCAGATGGCTATACAAGGCTAGGTGATGGGTATACCTTGGCATCAGGCCACATGACAATTTGTCTGCATTGTGGGTCAGGCTTGTGGATTCTGCATTTGCCCACACAGGTAGGTATTGTATCCACCATCTAGTCACCTGGGTGACTATTGCGTGTGGCCAGTGCTGTGCATCGCTTGCCATGTATGTGCTCCTTAGTCCATGACATGGATGGTGACTGGGATGTGCACACCTCCCACATGCATGTACAGTGATGTATGGAACTGTACCTGGGGTGTCGGGCCTATGTTGTGTACACAGATTATCATCAGATGTGCCACTCTTGGCCACCTCTGGCAGGAACTGGTGATGGACAGCAGGTTAACCCTGCACCTACATTGATAGCATGCTGACAGAATTCCCTGGTGTCAGTGGCATCTGTCTATACATGGCATGTTTTCAGGCATGGTATGTCCTGTGTAGGTCACATGTGATGGCACCTCAGGTGTTGCAGGTGTCCAGTGGGGAACATGGGGAAGGTGCACTGTCTGCATGTATGTGCCTATTGGACAGATAGACAGGGTGCCATGCCCTCTGTAGGCCACTGCAATTACTCCATACTTACTATCAGTGGCCAATATGCAGTGTACTACACACATATTGGCTGTTGCCTTGGCATGTGTGTGTGTATGAGTCATGGGTTGAGAGTGTGCTCTGGGTAATACTGGGGTTGCTAACTGTGATTGCCTGGCCTTAATGTCACATGTATGGGTATGGATTTACACCCCAGCATCTCGGCTATTTCACATCTGTTATCCCTGTACAGTGGACACTGTGATATATACTAGGACCACCATATAAGAAATTTGCAAAACCCACTCCTCATTGGACCCAGGTGTCACACTCCCACACCCAGCTCCACACAGGATACGAGTTACAAACACACACACACATGCACACACACACACACACACACACACACACACACACACACCTGTCATGTCTGGGAGTAGAACCCCTACCTAACTAGCTTATTACACTACAACACTATGCAGTTATAGTACGCATCATGGAGATTACTGGCATACTCTTTCCCCAAAGGTGTATAGCACATTATATCACATTGGATGACATCTGCAGGATTGCCAAAGTAGGACATTTGAATTATAGTGAGTGTGGCTAAGCTAAAATGCATTGTTCTCTACACACACAGTGACACACACACACAAACCATCCACAGCTGACATGTGTGGGTATAGAACCCCTAACAGAGGTCTACATCACACTACAGCATGGGGCTGTTATAGGACACACCACAGGAATTACTGGAGAATGCTTTCCCCAAAGGTGTATTTCACAATGAATGACATCCACAGGATTGCCAAAGTAGGCCATTTGAAATGTACTGAGAGTGAATAGGCTAAAACGCATTGCTCCCTGCACAGACATTGCAACACACACAAAACATCCACAACTGACGTGTGGGTATAGCACCCCTAGCAGAGGTCTATATCACGCTACAGCATGGAACTGTTATAGGACACACCACAGGGATTATTAAAAAATATCTTCCCCAAAGGTGTATTTCACAATGAATGACATCTGCAGGATTGCCAAAGTAGGACATTTGAATTGTAGTGAGTGTGGCTAGGCTAAAATGCATTATTCTCTACACACACACAAATCATCCACAGGTGACATGTGTGGGCATAGAACCCCTAATAGAGGTCTACATCACACTACAACATGGAGCTGTTATAGGACACACCACAGGAATTACTGGAGAATGCTTTCCCCAAAGGTGTATTTCACAATGAATGACATCCGCAGGATTGCCAAAGTAGGCCATTTGAAATGTACTGAGTGTGACTAGCCTAAAACGCATTGCTCCCTACACAGACATTGAAACACACACAAAACATCTACAACCGGCATGTGTGGGTATAGAACTTTTAACAGGAGTCTATATCACACTACAGCAGTATGTAGTTATGGCACACACTACAGAGATTACTAGTCTACATTCTTCCCAGGGGTGTATTTCTAGGTGGATGACATCAGCAGCCTTATCAAAGTAGAGCATATGAATTGTATAGAGTGTGACTACCCTAAAAAGCATTGCTTTCTGTATGGACAGGCTTAGACAGACAAAATTGTCAAGGCAGGGATTAGAACACCTACCTAACTAATTCAGCGTACTACAGCAATGCACAGTTATGGCACGCGCTATAAAGATTACTGGGCTAAAGCCTCCCCAGAGGTATATATCTAGGTGGATGACATCAGCAGCCTTACCAAAGAAGAGCATTTAAATTGAAGGAGATGTGACTACCCTAAAAAGCACTGCTTTCTACACAAGGAGAGAGAGAGACACACACACATACATACCCAGTTGCCAACCCTGGTGTTAGAACACCTGTTAACTATTTTATCACACTACAGCAGTATGCAGTTATGGGAGGCACCATGGGGATTACTGGGATACAGCCTTCCCAGAGGTGTATTTCTAGGTGGATGACATCAGCAGCCTTACTATAGTAGAGCATTTAAATTGTAGGGGGTGTGACTAGCCTAAAAAGCATTGCTTTCTACACAGATAGAGACCCACACAAACAGTTGCCAAGGCTGGGGTTAGAACTCCCACCTAACTATTTTATCACACTACAGCAGTACACAGTTGTCCGCGGTGGTGGTGCTGTGGTAATGTTGTCACCTCGCAGTAAGATGCTGACCGGTTTGACTCTCATCTAGAGCATCTTCTGCGTGGAGACATGCGTGAATGGGCGTACCTTCATTGAAGGTTGTGCATCAGGGCTGGCAACTCGGCACATAAAAATCAACTGCTGATCATTAGTGGACCAGAGTTCTGGTGTGGTGACCCCTGACCGGGAAAAAGCCGAAAGACACAACAGCAGTACACAGTTATAGGATGCACCACAGAGATCACTGGGATGCAGCCTTCCCAGGGGTATATTTCTATGTGGATGACATCAGCAGCCTTACCAAAGAAGAGCATTTAAATTGTAGGGGGTGTGACTACCCTAAAAAGCATGACTTTCTACACAGACAGACACACACAGTTGCCAGCAATGTGGTTAGAAGTCCTACTCAGCTATTTTATCACACTACATAGTTATGGGATGCACCACAGAGATTACTGGGATGCAACTTTCCCAGAGGTGTATTTCTAGGTGGATGACATCAGCAGCCTTACCAAAGTAGAGCATTTCAATTGTAGGGAGTGTGACCACCCTAAAAAGCATTGCTCTCTACACAGACAGACACCCATACATGGTTGCCAAGGCTGGGGGTAGAACTCCTACCTAAATAGTTTATCACATTACATCAGTATGCAGCTATAGGACACACCACAAAGATTACTGGGCTAAAACTCTCCCAAAGGTGGATTTCACAGTGGGTGACCTCAGCATGCTTGTCATAGTGGGGCTATGGGGAGGCAGTGTGTGTGCATGGACCATAACCCATTCATCTTGGGGTTGACACACCACATGCAGGCACAATCTGGGTCATATTTCACAGGTACATGTATACAGCTGTTAGATGACTACTTCCTTGAACAGTCATGTTGCACAGCTGGCATGTGCACCACATACTCTGTAATGCTGACAGATACCAGTGGCAAGTATCTGCAGTGAATGACATCTGACCCTTGTGTGGTTGTGGCCCTTTGGCTGTTTGCTGGATGGGACAGGCCTGGATGGCTCCTTGTCACAGTCACCCTCTTCCACACATCTATGTACGTCTACCTTTGGCTTATTATAGTGTGTTGTCCTTAAATATATGCCTGTATTCTTATCCACTGTGTGTGCAAAGCATGAGTGGTGCATACTGATGAGTGTCTGCACTAACATCTGCGGCTGCCAGATATGTCTGGTCCAATGCTGTTTGCAGATATGGCCTTCATGTGTTTAAGTGTGTGAGCATGCCCAGTATGACCTTTCAGTATGTTGTTGACTGACATTGCCTTCATTTCTCTAAGTGTGTGGGCATGCCCAGTATGGCCATCTGTATTTAATGTGTGGATCGAGTCCAGGTAGTTTGTACTGCAGTGCTGACCATTGTGTTGTACACCTACAGGTAGCATGCTGTCTCTGCAGGGTATCCATTGGTAATTTGGCATTGACTGTTACTACATTTCTGCATAGGATGCGGGGCACACCTGACTATTTCTACATTTCTACACAGGATTGGGGGGACACACCTGACTGTTACTATATTTCTGCGTAGGATAGGGGGGCACACCTGACTATTTCTACATTTCTACATTTCTACACAGGATTGGGGGGGGCACACCTGACTGTGACTACATTTCTACGTAGGATGGGGGGGGCACACCTGACACTTGTACACATTTGCTAGGACTGTACTGGTATGTCGGGTACTCCATTTCAGTTTGTAGTCTTACCTATCATGCTGACTAGAGGCATACCATTATACTACAGATCTTAGCTTTTAATTACCTACATATTAGTTTCTGACTTCCTACCCTTCAGAACTGACATCCCACTGCCTGACCTGCTGTAGCTAGTCTGTGTAGGCCGGGGAGGGGAGGTTACCCGTAGGCCTCATTCACAAGCCATAGCACAGCCTTTGTTTGTGTTTGTCTACAACTGTCCTGCTGGCTATGACTGTTGCTGGGTATGTGAACCCCCCTGACTGGCATGTGTGAGTCACTTACCTTGTGGGTGTCCCAGTATTGAGGGTGGTGCTGCAGGGCTGCCTATGTCGGATGCACATAGTACACTCTCTACACATGGTTAAGCAAAAGTACTGTAATGTTTGGCATCCCTTTTATTTTATGTGAGAGTCAAAGAGAGGTGTTATTCCCTGGGTCCCTCCTGTGTCAGTGTATGTGCTATGCATTGCCTCTTTGCAAGGCCAAGGCATACTGGGCATGCCTCCTTCTGCCTACTGAGGCAGGCTCAGTTTGTTCCTCCTCTAAGTCACTCTGTGCCTGCGCAGGCCTTGGCAATGGTGGGGAGGCTGTGTGGCCCTGCCCTGTGCTGTTCCTGCTGCAGCTGTTTCTGCAGGATCATATTGTGTAGCATGGCACATACGAGGATGATTTGGGTACATGTAGCTGGTGAGTACTGCAAGGCTCTACTGGATGTGTCCAGGCACTGGAACCGTGACCTGAGCATCCCAAACACACTCTCTACTAAAATTCTGGTCTGTGCTTGTGCCTCATTATGGAGTTCTTGTTTGGGTGTGTGTGCATTTCTGAGGGGTGTCATCAGCCACAGCTCCAGTGCATATCCAGCATCCCCCGCTAGGTGACCGTCAAGGATGTCCCCATTGGCAAATCTCTGGTACAGCTGCGTCAGATGCCAGATGTGGGAATCGTGATAGCTTCCAGGGTAGCCAGCACACACATTCATTATTATGCACTGGGCATCACACACGACCTGGCAGTTGATGGAGGGGAAGCCCTTGCGGTTGATGTAGACCCTACCCCGCTCATCGGGTGATGCTTTGATGCATATGTGTGTGCAGTCTATAGCACCCCCTACCTCAGGGTATTCTGCTATTTGGTGGAACAGTTGCATATTGCTGGCCAATGCCTCACAGTTGTTGGGGAAAGATACGTGCTCACCATGTGCTGACATGGCATCCAGGAACTGGTGGAGTACCCTGGATGCTGATGCCTGTGAAATCCCCATCATATCCCCAGTTGGCCTTTGGAAGGTACCTGTAGCTAGTATTTGTAGGCCAACAAATACCTTGGTATCCACTGGAATGGGTTCCCCTCTGTTAGTTCTGTGTGTCAGGCCTGTCTGGCACAGCTCTGCAATTTGCTGTAGGAGGTCCCTGTCCACCCTATAGCACTCCACTATCTCCAGCTCATGTTGCCCCTGGTAGGTTACCCTGGGTCTGTACACTCTTCTCTGTCTCCTCACTGTGGGTTGGTCGACAGCATTCACATCCTCACCACCTTCAGCCTCTTCCACAAGTTATTGTATGATAGCTATTGCAGCCCCTATCATTTTTCTGTTGTGAGTGTTAAAAGTTCCCCGCTTGTTTACACTGGCGGTGTAGAGTGTGAGAAAACCAGAGGGGAAGGTGTTTGCCTAGTTTATAGTAGTGTTCTGGGCTGGGCTGGTCTGCTGCCTGTGTAATTGGCTGATTCTGATACATTTCACCTGCCAGCTAAGCTAGTTCTCCTTGATTACCTTCCTACTGCTGTTTTCCCTTCCCATTGCCTTCCTGTTTAAGCCCAGGTGCGCACCGCATAAACAGAGTGCTCAGATGTGCACACTGCTGCTATTTCCTGGTTTAACTTCTTTTTTCTTCCTATAAAACCCGGTGCATGGTGCGCACACATGCTTAGACTTTGTAAAGAGTGCTAGGCAGGTTTAGACACACCCCCCTAGCTTAGCTGTGCTAAGCTAGGAGCAAACCCGAGCCACAGGGCTCCAATCTGCTTACAGTATGCCTGACACCCCCTTCCCATGATGTCATCTAACTCCTAGGCTTGCACCAAGCTATTCCTTCTCTTATACTGTTGGGACCTGACTCACATGCTGGGGAAAACTGGGATTCACTATTCTTCCCCTCATTTGCATAGGATTGCCTGCTAATGCATAGTTACATGTCTCACACTGAGCCTCCCCCCTTAGCAACCACTACTCACTGGCCATGTTGTCTTCTTCCTGCCATTGACTTGCATGACAGAATACCGATTTTAGTTAGAATGCTTAATTTGGGTTCATTTTGTTATTTTCCTCCCTATCCCATTTGGGCACCGCTGCCCTACGCTTAAACAGCCAAGATCGGCTAAAAGAAATAAAAGTTGCTTTTTGTATTTTTTTTAATGCTTGCAATGACAGTGGCCTTATACTTGGCCACTGGCATGCTTACTACATGATATGCAGCCTTTATTTGGAGCTGTCACAGCTCCATTTTGGATTTTGCAGAAATGTTTTCAGTTACTAACCGAGTACATTTCTGCAGATAGTACTAGTCCTGCACGGACGGATGCAAGCTTCCTGGAATGCAAAATCACTTCATTTGCATGGATTTCTCCTGAAAATGGGGTGATTTTCATACAAGGGCTTAGTCCATGCAGGATTAGTGCAGGAGCTCGTGCACACCCCTGCAGGCTGTTGCTGGATCGCACAGCAGACATATTGCCTGCTTGAGCTCCTGCACCGATCTTGCACGCACGTGCAAGCTATAGAGAATCTGGGAGAATCTCTATCTCTCAGCTTTGCCTAAGATTGCTATTAGGTAGTCTATAGGTGATTTCTGGATAATTTCTGTTATACTTTTATCTGCTGAAACATCTGCAGCAAATACAAGGATGCTCTTAATTGTTGGATTTGAAAGTCAGTTATTCTAAATTAGAAACTGTATAAGCTTTAAGGGAGTTTGAAATATTATACATTTTTGAGACAGTAATTAGTTTTTTTTTTTTTTTGTTTAGACATCTTAGCAGTATTATTCCAGTATCCATTTTCCAAATAACTAAGCTATATGTGCTTTTATTTATTTATTTATTTTATTTACACTTTTTTCACTAGGTTTGTCTCACTAGATCAATAGTATTTTTTTCTGTAAAGACCCAATGTAGTATTCCTACTGATTAGAGGAAATTTGCTGTGGGAATAAAACCCAGAACCTTCTGATCTTCCATCACCAAAGGCAGATGTTTCACTTGTTCAGCTAGTAAGACTGCTAATTATACTGATAACTATAATGTAATTAATTTTTAAATGATTTTGTGTGATTTGTGCCTTGGTTGGTGGTAATGAAAGTTAGTTTAACTTCTTCCTACCTCTCAGTAAGTCTGCAAGAAATACTTTAGGAATGTAAGCCTTTCAACTATAATTGAGTTTCTATCTCCCCACCACTCTCAAAACCTCTTAGGAACTGAAGTGTTTTGTACGTTAAGTCATTCGGTGTATTAAACAATACTATACACCTGCACTTGCATCCTCTTAGTTTATAGTCTTGTTCTCTATGCTTTATCCCCTTCAGGTTCCTTTATTTAATGTAGTCTCCTCTCAACTTCTTGCGTTTACCTCTATGAAGTAAACACCTAGCATCTTGTTTTAAAACCTCCCATATCATTCATCATGATGAATTTGGGGACATTGTCTTATTTAAGAATGAGTGGACCTGGTTTCAAACAACCTTTTTTTACTTAGATAAATGTCTTGTAGGTTCCACATGGCCATATTATACTTTAAGACAGATCCATTTTTTACTAAGTACCTATCAATTTGTGAGGTTAATGTCTACAAACCACAAGTCAAGCCTAATCTCAATCTTCTTTGTACCTAAGTAGGTAAGATCTCTAGTAGTGGGGTATATAGCTCTATAGATATATCCCAGATCTATCACATAATGTTTGAGGCACTGAACTGACTCAAGGAATCTTACTTTACTTGCAGATAATCTGTGCAGTAAAGGGTTCATTGGCACATTAAAGTATCCCCTTAAAATGAGTGGTATTATTGAGTCATATTCCTTTGCAAGTTTAATCATTGTGTCATTTTCTAAAATGCAATATCATACTACGAAGAACGAATAAGTGACAAGACTATGACCAACTACTGGTGCATATATCAGCAACAAGGCATTTGAAAAAATGCAGGGATATTCTGTAATCAAAAACAACAGAAACAGATCACTTGGCTTTGCAGCTTCAAAAGAAAGGAAATAGTACCTTAATACATTTCTCACAGCAAAATTTAGTCCACCTAGGCCCACCAGGATGCAGGCTGTCTTGTAATGCAAGGAAAGTATATGGCAGCAAGCCTGTCTCAGAACTAGTGTTTAGCTCTAAACATCATGCATTTCCTCAAGTAATATTCCACTGGTTGCAATGTGCATGTTAGTTCTGAATGGACTGTCTATCATAATTCATGCTTACAGGTCTTCCTTCAAGTGAAATACTAGCTTCCAGAGTTTAGCTCTCCAGACAAATCCCTTTTACAGTATAAGGACCGATAATTAAGAACTTATGACCTAGCAAATTGCTTTGAGAATGTTCTGACTCAGTACTGCAGTATGCATTCTGAATACACTCTTAAAGGTACATACTCATTTTACATAACCAGTTTCATATACACGGAGAAAGTTGATATACATACATGGTTAAACAATGAAACTGAATGCTCACACGAGTGAACAAAAAATATTGATCTAAAAATGGTGAACCACAAAGCAATGAAAACCCCCATAAAACATTGTTTTACGCATGGGGGTCAAGATCTCTTGCATCCCATAATTGAGGGGTGGTACCCTCATACTCCTTGTTGATGATATATACTAACCCTGAAATCACACAACAGTAGGAAAATTGCAAATTCCCAGTTCTCGCCGTTCAGTGATCACACATATAATATTCAGTTTCTTAAGCTGGCAAAGCAAAAAAATAATGCTTGATATTTCAAATGTTCACTCTTATAAACTGCAACCCTATAAACACACACACACACACACACACACACACTATATATATATATATATATATATATATATATATATATATATATATGTATCTGTATATATATATATATATATATATATATATATATATATATATATATATATATATATATATATATATATATATATATATATATATATATATATGTATGTATATGAAATTTACCTTTGTTTGGTCGACAAACTCAGATGCTGACATCCTGAAGGTAAACCAGTCTACGTCAAAAATGGAAATGTTGACTTCCTACTACTCAAGCGTCAAGGTTGCTTCTTGGCACATGCAAATATTACATAAAAAAAACATAAGCAACATCCTTCTTCTCGGGGTCTGTGCCCTCCAAACTCCCAGCTAATTATATATACAAATAGTGAGATTGAACAATCCCCTAAGGAAAGGGAATATTCCCCTACCTGGAGACTGTCGATCATGCACACCTGTCCGTTATCTGTATCGTTGACAAAATGCAGGCAATCAAACAGATGTTGACTTAACTCCCAGTCAAGCAAACCAATGGAACCCATCTCTCTCTCTTTGTCAGTGTATATATATTTAAGTCTATTCTGTATGGCCAAACCACCATAATGTCAAATGTAAATCACCGACAAAATAAATTTTGTCCTACACAGTTGCAAAAATAAAAAAAATAAAAAAATGACATCAAGAGAGGCAAGCTACTTCCTATCCTGATATTAAAATGAAGCCGCCCTGTGACACTAGCCTATAATTTGTCTGAATAATGGCAGTGTTATGGGAAGGTTTTAATGATGGTAAGGTGTAGAGTTAAGGTTGAGAAAATGGGCAGACTTAAGATTAGTGTTAGCACCCATTACTAAAGAGGGCACAGGGGGATCCTGCTAACGCTAGCCCCAACACTGTCCCTTCCCCCAAACTTAACGCTACACCTCACTGTCATTAAAAACCTTCTTGTAACACAGCCACTGCACAAGACTAATTCAGACAGACCAGAAACACACACAAACAACACTACATTTATGGCCTAACCTAAGTATTATCCTTACCTTAAAATACACAGTTACACACAAACACACAACACCAGTGCTTCATTCATTGATGACTCTAACCCTAACTGACATACACACACAAACACATACAAATTCTCACTCCCCCAATCCGACTTACCTGTATCAGCATTCAGTACCATTGACATACACTCTGTTCAGCCATCCATGCCATCGACATTAAATCATATCTGAATTTGTCGAACAAATGTACTTCAGTCAAATGCAGAGGAGTCATATATATATATATATATATATATATATATATATACATACATGTATATGTATATATATTTGTGCGCGCACACACACACACACACACACACACTGTGTGTATGTGTGTGGTGTGTGTGTGTGTGTGTGTGTGTGTGTGTGTGTGTGTGTGTATATGTTTATATATATATATATATATATATATATATATATATATATATATATATATCTATATATATTTACAGAGAGAGATAAGCAGATACAATTACTATATTTTTGGTAGGAAAGGCAATATCTTGAAGAGGAATGGTCAGATTTTAGGTTAAATCCCATTACTTTACTACCATATGTAGTAGATTTTACTGCAAGATCATTGAACAGTGGGGTAAGGAAGACTCAGAATTGATGCTCATATTTAGCAGGGCTGTGGGGCCTGCAGTCCCACATGAAGAGAGTGCATGTGAGCTTGCCCCATGCAAAAATGTTTGTTTTTGTTTTATTTGGCTGTTTTAATTTAAATGTGCCATCATTTTATATTTTCTATAATTTGATTGTGTTTGATGATTTGTGTTTTTGACTGAAAGTATTACACACACACACACACACACACACACACACACACACACACACACACACACACACACACACACACACACACACACAGACACACACACACATCTATATCTATAGCTATCTATATCTATAAAGTGAAAAATGGAGAGAGGGCTACCCGCATATATTATATATAGTTGCCTGCTGAAACTCTCTGAGCCGTGTTTATTTATTTGCACTTTGTTGATGAAGCAAGACCCATTAGGCCAATTGTCTATTTTCAGGAGAGACCCAAGTTGCTATTCAAACAGATTAAGGGAAATCTGGCCAGGGCATCAGAAGTTTCCCCTACTCTTTTTGATAAAAATGTGGGATCTTTTGCATCCAACTACCACTAACTCAGGCAGATGGGGCCTCAGTTTAAAGCTTCATCTCAAGGATAGGTTCATAGGTTCATAGGTTCATACTAGGCTATCTGTCCTAGGGCATGTATAAGCCTAGCCAGAGTGTGTTTGTCTTTTGCCACCCATTTTAAATGAATTTTGCTATGCCCTTTTTCGAGGTTAGTATACTGTGCCTCTGTCTAACAGTGACACAGAAGTGATACCCGGGGTAAACCTACTATCTCCCATCCACTCATCAAGATTCCTCTTGAAGAGAGTCAATGAGGGACTCTGCCTAACCTGGACTGGGATTTTATTCCACAGTGAAGGGAGCCTCTGGGTTATGAATCTGTCCCTCCAGCATGTCCTATTTATTTCAGTGCTGAGGTTCAAGTCTCTCGAGCACGTAGCTCGATGGGATTTGGATTTTATGAGATGCAGCATGTCCATTAATTCTGGGTTGGACATGGCTTTATATGTCAGGCACATATCACCTCTGAGCAGGCGGTAAGCCACTGAGTAGAGCTGGAGTTTCTTTAACCGGGCAGCATATGCATCTGTTTGAGCCCTTTGATCCTCTTGGTGAGGTACTTTTGAGGTCTTTCCAGTTGCTGCAGGTGTCTGGTAAGGTACATCCCAAAAGGGGCATTGTACTCAATTATGGGCCTGATGAGGGATGAGTAAAGAGGCACGATGACCTCCCCTGATCTAGATGTGAATCCCTTCATGATTAGGTGGGCTATATAAAATGTTTTTCTAACCACTTTGGCCACGTGGTTGTCAAATGAGAGATTGCTATCAACTTGGGTCCCCAGGTCCCTAATTACTTCTTCCGTACTTAATGGATGACCACCTATGTGGTAATTTGTGGGCACTTTATTTTTGCCAAAGGGGATGACTATACACTTTTTGGCGTTTAGCTTGAGGCCATGGCTCTGGCACCAGGTGTCTGTTTCTATGAGGCCCTTTTGCAGGATGCTTGTGTCAGCTGGAGAGTCTATTATGGCGCCCAGTTTGCAGTCATCTGCGAACTTGGTCAGCCACAATCCTTCCGTGTTAGCCTGTACCTCTGAGAAATATATACCGAACAAGAGCGGCCCCAGGACTGAGCCTTGTGGGATGCCACTTGTAACTGGTTTGGAGTCTGACATGGCTCCAGCAATTCTAACCATGTGGGTCCTGTCCTTGAGCCAGTTTGTAACCCATCTAGTGACATAGGGATTTGTATTTAAGCTGGTGAGCTTATCTATAATGCCCAAGTGGGGTATTGTATCGAAGGCTTTTGCAAGGCCCAGATAGTCTGTGTGGACCACCTTCCCCTTGTCAATGGCTTTGTTGACTGTTTCAAAGAAATTGACCAGGTTTAAGAGGCAGGATCTGCCCTTAACAAAGCCGAACTGGGTAGGATCCAGTGTCTGTAGGTCCCCAATATCTTTATTTATGAGGTCCATGATGATCCTTTCCATACTTTGCAGACCAAGCTAGTCAAGCTTATGGGGCGATAGTTTCCAGGATCCGTTGAGGCACCACCTTGGTGGAGAGGGACCACTGTTGCTGTACGCCACTCTTTGGGTACATATCCTGTAGTAAGGCTGAGATTGAACAGTAGTTATGTTTGGGTTTAGTTCTTCTTGGAGTTCATGTAGGATGCAGACCAGGACACTGTCTGGTCCCATTGATGCTGTGTTTTTTGCTTTGGAGAGGGCGGCTCTTACCTGAGCATCTGAGATGTCAGGGGGGCAGCACTCTGCTGGGATAGATATTTGCCCTTTTGGTGGGGAAGGGGGGAGAAGTTTGTGCTGAACCTGTCAGCTAGAATGTTGGCAATGTCTGTGGGTTCGGTGTATTTTTTGTCATTTTGGACTAATTCTGAGCATATCTGGGAATTCCCACCGAGGTTCCTAACATAACTAAAGAAAGCCTTGTGATTATCCTTGGTGTCCTGTGCAATTTTTCTCTCGAAGCTGGCCTTAGACGATTTTATGAGTGCCCATAGTTTTTTGCTAATACTGATCAGAGATGCCTTCCCTTTTTGGGATTTTGCTCTATCATGTAGTAGCTTCCTCCTTCTATTGTATAGTTTGTTTATGGCTGGGGTCCACCAGACAGGGCGCCTAACTTTGGAGGATTGCGTCTTGGTTTTATTTGGGATTGCATGATCCATGCATTCCTGAAGGTGTTCATAGAATGCGTTTATAAAGGATTCTGCTGTCTGGGCCGTATTTTCCACAGGCCCGGGGGCATTGAAGGATTCCACCTCGGTTTTGAGGAGTGTGAAATTTGCTTTAGAGAAGTTTTTACTGTGGTTTTCTGGGCAGGGGCTGGGGTCGGGATGTGAATATCTAGTGAGATTAGTTTATGGTCTGATCTTACCAGTGAGGGATACACTTCTGGTCTGGAGCATAGAATCCCCATGTTGGTGATGATCAGGTCCAGATGTTTTCTCCTCTTGTGGGAGTGGCAACAAGTTGTTCTATAGCATTTGAGTTTATAAATTCTAGGAACCTTTGGGCTAGGGTGTTGGAGCTAGAGTAATGCTCCCAGTCTATGTTAGGGTAGTTGAAGTCGCCCAATATAATGGTGTTTGGAGAGACCTTCATATTTTCCAGTGTTCTCAGGAAGGTCGAGTGGTGTTCCTGGGTTTGAGAGGGTGGTCTGTAGCAGGCTGTAAACTGGAAGGCAGTTTTACCCACTGTTAGTTGCACATGGATAGTCTCTGATGCTTCGTGCTGTGCCACCAACCTGGAGGTGTGGGTATCTTTGACGAATATTGATACCCCCCCTCCTTTTGTGAATTATCTTAAGAGTAATGGAACTAGGAGTACAAATCTGGCTGAGATATGTGACATCTAAGGCAGCAGACGGGCAGACTACTTCACCTGTTCTGAGATACAGTCACCTCAGTGTTAATACATAGCAGGAGGAGCAGAAAGAACAGGTGACAATTTGTGTTGTGTAGGGGGAGATGCCACCTCACATAACATTCTTTGTTTTGTTATTTAAGTCACCGACTATTTTTCTACAGTCCAGAGTTGCAGTTTTGTATCTTGCATATGTAAATAGAGAATACACACACCCACCCCCCACACATGCATGTGTGTGTGTGTGTGTGTGTGTGTGTGTGTGTGTGTGTGTGTGTGTGTGTGTTTGTGTGTTTGCATGCTTGTGTGTGTTTTATAATAAACTGTAAGAAGAAGCCTATTTCACTAATTTTTGAAAGTATTGTATAAAGTATTTCTTACTCTCTCTCTCTTTTATTTTAATTACCAAATTCAAAAAGCACACACTGGCTGGATCACAAACTCAAGTCAGAGTTTGCATTTTTTGTTTTATGTGAAGCATTTATACATTTGTTAGGAAAATAGAGTATATTTTGGATATTATTTATATTCATTTTTAGCATTAGGTTCCCTGATCTAGTTTTCAGTTCCAGGATTAATGTTTTTCAGGCACAGACATTCATACAGAACCAGATCAGTCTTTGCTTTATAGACTAAGCAGTGGTCACATCTAAGTAATTTATACTAAACAAAATATTATAATGATTCCTGAAGTCTTCATGAATAGTTTAAGTTTTCCAACCCTATAGTCTTTCAAGAAAAGGAATTATTGAACCTTTTAAAGTTGTTTAAGATAGTGTGTATACAGACTACAAAAATGTAACATTCATTTCATAATATGTCCAAGCAGTAAGGTACCATATGGTACATTGATCTGCCTAGAATTACTAGACATGCTCCAAAGAATAAAGTGGGCTTCAAAATATATTTTTCTAACCATAGTAAATAGACAATGGCAAAAATTATTAATTTATCACTGTGCTTAGACCTTTAATGATAATGACATTTTATGACTTGTCTGCTTATTTTGCAATCATAATTTATATACTGTCATAAATCTCTGGAGTCTTCCTTTACTGGCTCTAAATATAAGGTAATTTTATTTATTTTCTTGGTTGTTTATTTACTTTGTAGGTGATCTTGGAGAACTTTGCCATATTTTATTGAAAATAATTATGCTGTCCTCTTTGCATTACAGCAGCATTTCAAATAGACTCACTAGTGCTGAATAACCCAATTGCTGAGCAAACTATCACCTTCAATGTATATTACATTGCAACCCTGAGACAATATTAGGGCTTTCAGTCAGTGGCTATGAACTGCATGTCATACACAGGGGTTCATTGCCTGTCTACTTTAACAGTGTTATTTGGATCCCTGCATTGCTTTGTATCCTATGACTTGATGGGTTGTATCCTACCTTAGACATATGCAGCTTTCTGAGAGCTTGGAATTTTGCAAACATGAAGACTAACCAATCATAGATTAAGGTAATAGTATTAAATATTAGCAGTCTATAGCACAGACTGTAAATTCAAGGCTTTGTTCTTACTTCTAAGACACTGACATTTGCTTAGTCACTGAAATTTAGATTAAATACACATCACATATAGCTTTGTTTAGAGAGAGTCATAGTAACAGTGACACATAATCTGCATTTACCCATCTTTAATATTTTTTCTTCATGGCTGGAGTTTTTATCAGCTGTGCCTTTATCCTTATATAGAATGATCTGGTCTCCAACTGCAATGTTCCTTCTAAGATTAAATGGCACAAGAGTCACTGTCACCTTCTATAGTCTTCTGTTATTCTTTCCATTCTTAATCATACTAACTTCAAAGTAATGGTGTCTGTATAGTAAGAGCTGGAACATGGTAAATGAGGCCCTAGGCATAGGGAACCAGCACCACGTGGTAAATGAGACCCAATGCATGGTAGTGAACCAGCAGCACCCCCGCACTCCACCTACCCTCCCCA
>NC_056727.1:795628970-795781470 GCF_019279795.1 Protopterus annectens
GTTGTCATCATGCATGCTTTCAATGACCTTTTTTGAGGACATCTATCAGATGTAACAGATATGATTTAGCACAAACAACTCACAGAGGTCTGTTGCACACAGCTCTAAGATTACTAGTGTCCATTTAGAGGAGGTCCATGATGACATATTGGTCTACCTCACAGTTGAGGAGAGTCAGGATGTCTGTATACACACATACATCAGGTGCAGTCCCCCCAACTTTGGTCGATGCATGCTGATGTACACCCTTTTATGGGAACATAGCCCATGTGGAGGGAAGGGTGAAGTGCATATTCAACCATATCAGGAAGGTGTATGTCCTGAGTCACACCACAAATGATCTGTGATGTTGTCACAGCCCAGTGATTCCATGTGCTAGGCCTGGGTGATGGTAAGACAGTGCATACTTCCTCTTGTGATCTGGTCTAGGGTTCTGATGCACTCCCCCATGCAAGTATCATTGACAAACCCTCCCAGTTGGGAATTAATTCTTACTTCACTAGATAGGTAAGCAATTAGCTCACTGACAGAATACATACTGTGAAAGTTGGTGAATCAACCTGCATGAGTAGAGCTGACACTACTGGAAAACACCAGGGATCTACTGTATGCTTGGCCCTTCAGTGTCTGGACCCTATTTCTCAAAGTTTAGGCTAAAGTATAAGGCCTTTGGCTACCAACTTTTCTGATTCGTGCATATTAAGTGCAATCATTGAGTTCAACAATGATGGCAACACAATCTACAAATACATGCAGAAATGTGTCTTTGTATGTTGTCCTTCTGAAAAGTGGAATTCAGTGTTAATCACAGCATTGACAATAGTCCTGCTAGGCTGAAACCCATTGATTCAAACACTGGAAACACATGTAGATAACAATCTGAACATTGACCAACAAATGTCCACACTGGTATCGAAAGCCTATGTTGTGCACATCATAACTCACACCATCATATTCAAATCTTAGGATTGTATAACAGTACTGTATTCAAACCTCATCAGAACACTAATAGAGTATAATGCTCTCTTTTGCATGTACCTTACCAGACACATGCAGCAGCTTGAACTTTCTCATCAACTGGAAAAGGTCACCCAGACTCTGCTACAGCTTGCTGTGAAGGAAAGGTTAGTTTGCTTTTGATTTCTTGTATTTGGTATTAGTTTATTGCCTTTTTCTATTTTGTTTACTGTAATTAGTTTTCTTTACACGGTGTTTTACTTGTATTCTGTTTTTAATTGCATAACAAAACTTGGAAAGAGGCCACAGCTGTGTCTCTTGTCAGTCAGACAGAAATTAAAAGAGGTCAATTAAGGAGTCACTCAGAAGTTAGAACAGATCAGTTAAGGTTAATTATCTGTTAACTGAGGCAGTGGAGCTAGGAACTAAACTTTCTATTTAAAGAGTAAAATAAAACATTTCAAAGCTTTACTGGAAAAGCTCATCCAGACTCTGCCACTGCTTGCTGGGAGGGAAAGGTTAGTTTGCTTTTAATTTCTTGTATTTTGTATTACTTTATTACATTTTTATATTTTGTATACTGTGATTTGTTTTCTTTAAACTCTGTTTACCTGTATTCTGCTTTTAATTGCATATTAAAACTTGGAAAGAGACCACAGCTGTGTCTCTTGTGAGTCAGACAGAATTTATAATTTTTCCCACTCTCACCCTGTTGTTTTTGTGTTCTTAAACACAACTGTCTTTCTAGTTGCTTGCTCCTTATGTTAATTGACCACATGTCTCCGTCCCTCTCCCTTTCACATGCTTGTTTGAGTAAGCACACAATTATCATTTTGGGAAATCACTCCACTTCATCTATTTAAATTTACTGACCATCTCAATGTATTCCACAGAACCAGAATTCAAAAGTGTCCACCCTCCCTTTCAATCTATCTTGCTCTTTTAAAGTTATTGGCTCTGCACTTAGACAGCTAAAGCTTAGGTTACCCAGTTTCATATCTAACTGCTTAGTACACACTGCAGTGTTTAAGATATTAACCCATTTTCTGTTCATCTTAACTTTAAACATCTATTGCAAGACCACCAGTTACTGGAAAGGCCAAATTCTGCCTCTCAGTAGTCATCTTGGGTTTTATGCCTTTGTTTTCTCCTGGTGAGATAAGGATCATAGGGACATTACTTCCTGGAGGCTGCTGATCACCTGAAAGCCTAGTAACTGCTTTATAGGTGACAGCTTGGAATTTGTGTTTATATTCTATTCCTGTTAAGCGAAGGAGCAGAGTGCATTTATTCTTTGCTGTTTCTGGTTGGACAGTGAGTGTCTTAACTTTCCTGATTGGTCTGGTTGCTATTCAAGGCATCTACCAAGAAAACACTACATCAAGCCTACAAGCCCTTGCATCACCTAGGACAAGACTGTGGATCACCAAACAGGCTGTGGCTTGCTTCTTATCTTGGGATTGGTGCTGATATTTTGCTTCTGGTGAGAGAAGAAATGAAGGAGTATTGTATCCCACCAGAGTGAAGCTGTGGTGAGACCAGTACTTGTAGTAGCAAGGCAGTAGCCATTCATGTGACTCCCCTATTTATATCATTCTTGACAAGCTAATTCTTTGTTTTCAGTAATATTATAAGCATTTTAGTTTTAATTTTATCACTTGTGCTTCTGGCCAGTTATTTTACATTTAAGAAGGTTTTTGTGATCTATAATCTTGTGGACAAACCCTTATCAAACCCCCCACTCCATAAGTCCACCAAGTATTCAGAACATTATGTCTGGACAATTCCCATCAGTTTCTCCTGCCAGCCCGGTCGACACGGGCATACTGAGGCAGTGTAGCAACTGCCTCATGTTTCTCCCCCACACATAATTCTTCTACTTGTGAGAAATGCATCTAAATCAGTAACCTGGAATCCATGCTCTCTTGTGCCATAGTCACTACTCCTGACAAAGAGGAGATTGCCAGCACAAACACAACACCACCCACATCACATAGCCAATCGCAAGATACACCCACCTATGCAGAAGTCCTCAATAAAAACTTACCTAAACAGCAGAGACCTCCAAAACACACACACAAACATTCCACACACAACATCAAACACATTGCAGACAGCAGACAACACACTAGTGTCTCACAAACACAGCCCATAAGGCATAACAATAACCCAACGCAGCCAATAAGGCATAACAGTAAACCAAACATCCTAGTCAATGGTGACTCAGTTGTGAGACAGACCAATGTCCCCCTCACCAGGCTTTACAAGGAGAAAGTCATAGCCAGTTGTCTGTCAGGTGTCAGAATCCGCCATATTGCGCACTCACTTAAGCCTCTCCACAACAGGTACAAGAATGACTTTGTCATTGTCCATGTTGGTGTGAAAGACTTTAGACATATCTCCCTGGACTATATAAAGACAGACATGACTGAGTTCTCAGAGTATGTGCCCCAGGCAGATATGACCCTGAACCCAAGCAGCAGCCTACCTTTATCAAGAATGAAATCGCAATACCAACAAAAAATAATTGACTTCAACAATTGGCTTAATTTCTGGTGTCTTTCCAAGGGGATCCAGTATCTGTCTGCCTGGGATGACATGTTTGACAGGCCTCAATGCTTTGCCAGAGTTGACCTCCACCTGTCACCCCTGGCATTCCAGATCCTGGCCAAGGCTCTTTCCTCCTCCATTGTGCCTTTTTTATGCTATGTCCCAAAGATAAATCTTCCAACATAAAACATCTGTCAAAAAGCAAATTGAAGGTCATGCTGCTTAATGCTAGGAGCCTTAACCTGAAAATGCACTCATTGGAGGCTCTCTTCACACTGGAAGATGACGATGTCTGTGTGGTCACAAAAACTTGGTTCAGGGATGCAGAAAGCACGAGCACCCCTGCCTTACCAGGCTATACCTCATTCTAAACATTTCAGCCAAAAAATGAGGTCAGGAAGAGTAAGGGTGTTGGAGTCTCTATCTTCATTAAGGACAGGCACACTCCCAGACTGGTTTGCCAGCATGATGCACTTGAACTCCTCCAGGTGCAACTGACAGTTGTCAAGACACCCATCCAAGTTATAGCCAGCTATAGACCCCCATCCATGATGCAGGACACCCACTCCTCCTACCTGGACCTACTTGACTCCATCAAGGCCCCTCCTAACACCCTGATCTTTGGTGACTTTAACTACTCCACCATAGACTGGGTGAATTATTCCTGCACTAATGTACTCACCCAACAATTCCTTGACTTCATCAATTGTGATGCACTAGACCAGCTTGTCTCATCCCTCACAAGGGGAGATAACACTCTAGACTTGGTTCTCATCAGCATGGGTGACTGCTGCACCACTCCTATAGTATGTTCTTCCCTAGTGAGATCAGATCATTGGTCTATCTCATTCAAAGAGTCTTTCCCACCCGACCCCCCCAGCTGTAACCAGGATAAAAACTTTTCAAAAGCTGAATACAACCTGCTAAGGGAGGGTATCAGTAGTTTCACACCACCAGCCTCTCAGAGGATGCAGACAACTATGCTGAACAGTATACCAATGCAGTACAACTGCATGGACTCAGCCACATCCAAAAGAACTAAAATGTGCTCCTCAAGGAAACACAAATCTGTCTGGTGGACCTCCACTATCAACAGACTTTACAACAAAAGGAAGACACTGTTGTCCAAGGGTAAAAAGGAACAAATTCCAAACTGGAAAAACTCCCTCCTCAGCCTTAACAAGCAAATGAGATCACTAGTGAAAACCATCAAAGCCATTATGAATTGAAACTAGCCTCCGAAACAAAGGGAAACCACAAAACCTTCTTCAGTTAGATCAGGAACCTCCATGGCAAACCCCAGGTCTGTTCCAAATTAGTACGTAATGGTACCACTTACACTGATCCTGTTGACTTAGCCAACCTGCTAGCAGATAAGTTCAGAGCAAACTTCACCCCCCCATCCCCTCACAAAGGCCTATTTGACAGCCCCGATTTTTGTCCTGCATCTCACATCTCCATAGATCAAGTGTTAAAGGCCCTATCCAAGGCAAAGAACACAGCTTCCATGGGGCCTGATAGTATCCCAGGCTGTATTCTGCACCATCTTCAGCAAGAACTAGCTTCACCATTGAGTACGCTATTCAACCACAGCCTGAGTGCATGCTTCATTCCAGAAGAGTGAAGAACTGCCATTGTCATCCCCTTGCACAAAGGTGGTGCCACTACTGACCCTGGAAACTATCATTCCATTAACTTGACAAGTCTGATCTGTAAAGCATGGAGTGTATTATTATGGATCTCATAAACAAAGTCATAGGCAATCTCCAAGCACTTGACCACACTGAGGTCAGATTTGTCAAGGACAGATCTTGCCTGTTGAACCTAGTTGACTTCTTTGAGACTGTCACCAAGGCCCTGGGTGAGGGAACATTAGTACATACACCTTACCTTGACTTGGCCAAGGCCTTTGAATAATCCCCACTTGGGCAACATCAAAAATCTAACACAACTTGGCTTAAATCCCTATCTCATCAGGTGGGTGGCCAACTGGCTCACCAATAGGACTCACAAGGTCAAAATAGGTGATTCCACCTCCGACAGCAGACCTGTCACTATTACTGGGACCCCTACTGTTTGACATCTACTTCTCAGAGGTCCAGGCAAAGACAAAAGGCCTGTGGCTGACCAAGTTTGTGGATGACTGTAAGTTAGGTGCTGTAATTGACTCCCCAAATGATGTTAACATATTTGCAGGAGGGTCTCACAGCAACAAATGACTGGTGCCAAAGTCATGGCCTTAAGCTAAATGCAAAAAAAATGTATTATCATACCATTTGGCAAAAACATGGCCCCTACTGATTACCACATCAATGGCAACCCCCTAAGCACACATCCTGTGGTGAGAGACCTGGGTACTCAGGTTGACAACAATCTCACATTCGACCATCATGTAGTGGCAGTGGTCAGAAAAGTCTTTTACTTGGTTCATTTCATAAGTAAAGAGATTGCATCCAGAAAAAAATGAGATTATTACCTCTCTGTACTGCTCCTTCAGTAGGACAATAATTGAGTATAATGCCCCGTTTTGTATGTACTTGTCCAAACACCTGCATCAACTGGAAAGACCACAGAAATACCTCACAAAGAGAATCCATGGCCTCCAAAACCTGTCCTGTGCGGACAGGCTCAAATCATTATCACTCTGCTTGGTATTGTACGGATTGCTTAGAGGTGATCTGTGTCTCATCTACAAGGAAATATCAGACCCTGCCCTACTAGACATGCTCCATATCCATAAGTCTAACTCCTCGCACATTACACACTCAAAAGGACTAAATCTAATATGTGACATCAACAAAACCCGCTAGAGACAGGTTTGTCTCCCAAAGGCTGCCCCTTCTCTGGAATAGACTTCCCAGACATGTCAAACAGAGTACTTTGATGACTTCTTCAAGCACAACCTTACTGAATGGATGGGAAACCACAAATTTGACCCAGGGGTTCCACCTGTGTCCCTCATTGACAGGGGCGACAGGTGCTGACTGACATTTCTTTTTTGGGGATAAACTCTTGGCTTGGCTTGTAAGGGCCCCAGGACCATTAGCCTAGTGACCTCCTATGATCCTATGATCCTATGATTTATTTGTTTCTAACTTCAGAATATCTGTCTAAATACTTCATCCTTAAATTTTCAGGGTCTATGTGTTAGTTTCTCCTCAAGTGTTTGGCAGTGCTCTGTATAGACTCAAACACCATGAGTGACACTTTTCCTGTAAAAGTGCAAAAACATGATTGAAATTTCTTCAAACCTAGCTGCATACAGGAAAATTAGTTTCCAGTGACAAGCACTGTCTTCATAGTTGCAAACCAGATATTCAGACAGTGATTGACATTCTTACTCCAACTGTCTAATCAATAAAAAAGGGTCTGTTGCTATGGATATGACTTTCTCGCTGTCTCTGTTACCATCTTGATGGATAGGGGCATCTTGAGGCAATGTAGAAATTGCCTAATGATTACAGCTAACCAGTTAATTCTAAAAGTAAATGATATGGTATGTCACAGATATATTTACACAATGTCACTGGATACAAAGCTCTCACATAAAAGTACTCCTAATGTCAATAAGGTTGTCAGTAGTACACACACTGCACCTATCATACACAATTCAGAGCAGACATATCGACCCACATATACTGAGGCACTTAAATGTAACCTTCCTAAACCACAAAGACCTCCTAGACAAAGTACAGATAACAAATGCCCTTAGCAGCCCCAAATGCACTCTTTCAAAATAACACCCACATCAACACAGTAGAGCTACAGCTCATGGAGCCTCTACATCTAAGCCCATAAGGCAAGCCTGGTGTCAAAGCCATGGACTCAAGCTCAGTGCCAAAAAGTGCATTGTCATCCTTTTTGGTAAAAACTCTGCACCCATGAACTACCACATAGGTGGTAGTCTACTTAAAACCGAAAGTGTGATAAGAGACCTTGGGACACAGGTAGACAGTAGTCTCTCCTCTGATAATCACATCGCCACAGTAGTCAAGAAATCATTCTACATAGCACACCTCATCGCAAAAGGTTTCTCATCCAGGAAAAAAGAGGTAATCGTTCCCCTCTCCTCGTCACTCATTAGACCCATTATAGAGTACAATGCCCCTTTTGGTATGTACCTCACAAGACATCTACAACAACTAGAGAGGCTGCAGAAATACCTCACAAAGAGGATTACTGGCCTCAAACAGATGCCCTATGCAGACTGTCTCAAAAAACTCCAGCTTTACTCTGTCGCATATCGCCTACTCAGAGGCGATCTCTGCCTAACATACAAAGCTATGTCAAACCCAGAGCTGTTGGACATGCTCCACTTAAAGAAATCCCAATCTCTCCAAGCTACATGCTCTAGGGCCTAAACTTTGTCACCGCAATAAACAGAACATGCTGGAGGGAAAGATTTCTGTCCCAGAGACTTCTTATACTCTGGAACAAACTACCTATCTATACCAAGCTCCTCATTAGCACTCTTCAAGAAAAATCTTGATGATTGGATGGGAGATAGGAAATTCACCCCAGGGATCACTTCTGTGGCTCTGCTTGGCAGGGGCTCAAGAAAATAATTTTCTTGGGTGGTGAAAGCCAGGCTACCTTTTTGCCTAGACTTATATAGGCCCTAGGGCCAATAGCCTAGTACCTACCTATGAACCTATGAACTACACAATCCAACATTCTAGTCAGTGCAGACTCCATCATGAGACACACTGATATCCCTCTCACCAGGATGAGTAAGGAGAAAGTCACAGTCAGTTGCTTATCAGAGGCTAGGATCCACCACATTACACACACACTTAGGTCACTGAACCACAAGTACCAATATGACTCACTCATAGTCCATGTGGGAGTAAATGACCTCAGACATACCTCCCTAGACTATATGAAGAGAGACAGCATGGAGCTCTTGGAATATGTGTCTCAGGCTGGTATGAGCCTAGCACTGCACAGCATTTTACCTTCTCCAAGGATGATGCCACAATATGAACAAAAGATAATTGACTTTAATAATTGGCTTAGTTTCTGGTGGCATTCTAAGGGGGTGCAATATTTGTCAGCATGGAAGGAGATGGTCAACAGACCATGCTGCTTTGCCAGGGATGGTCTGCACTTCTCCCCTCTAGGCATTTGAATATTATCTAAAACATTGTCTTCCCCCATAATGTCTTTTTTAGGAAATGTTAAACTGTGAGTACTTCCGACATAGCAAATCAAAACCAAGAAAATCTAAAGGTATTACTGCTCAATGCTAGGAGTCTAAACAAAAAAATTCCACCACCTAGAAGCTCTCTTCACCCTAGAGAATGCTGATGTCTGTGCGGTCACTGAGACATAGTTTGAAGCCACGGAAAGCACACCAACAGTGCAAGGTTATAATGCCTTCCACACATTTAGAACAGCTACTTCACAGACAGCAACTAAAGGTGGAGGTGTCTCTATTTACATTAAAAATAAATATACTTCAAGGCTGGTCAACAAGACAATGCACTTGAGCTGCTCCATATTCAAATCACCATATGCAAAATCCAATACCACTTCCTTGCAAGCTATAAGTCCCCCTCTATGACCTAGGGAACCCATACTATGTATTTAAACTTATTAGAAATACTAACCATCCAACCCAATACCATATTCATGGGTGACTTTAATTGCCCCACTATTGACAGATAATTCTATACAACATCAAATGTACAGGCACACAGACTCCTGGATTTTGTAAACACAAACTCCCTGAACCAGATAGTCAATACACCAACCGGGGTGCATCCATACTGGATCTGGTCCTCAGTAATATGGGAGAGTGCTGCACACCCCCTATAGTAATGTCTTCTCAGGTAAGGTCAGACCACAAAATGGTATCCTTTGAAGTAAAAATAAAACTTGGACCCCCAGCTAAACCTGGAGAATTCAGGAACTGCTCCAAGGTTAAACCCCTGCTATTAAGTGATAACCTGGCAAAATTTCAAGCCCCCATAAACCCTTAGAACACTGCTGCCTTTGCAGAACTGTTCACAGAAACCCTGTACAAGCATGATAATAGCTGCATAGAGGCAGCTGTATCCACCAGGAAGAAGTACAGAACTAACTCAAAAAAAACAAGCTGACCCTGGTGGAATCACAAAATCAATAGGCTGTATAACAGAAGGAAGAAAAATCATGACAAAAATTAGGAGATGCAGCACCCAGCAGGATGAACACACTCTCATCAAACTAAACAAAAAACTCAGAGGGCAAATAAAGTCTACCAAAGCCAAATCTGAGATAATATTGACCTCCCAGACCAAGGAAAACCACAAAACAGTTTTATGGCAATACATAGTTGTGTGCAGAGCTTATTGAAAATGAAGCCACCTATACTGAGCCACAAGATATATCAAACATCCTGACTCATAAATTCAGCTCCAAGTTTACCCCTCTCTCTCCCTCAACCTTACCTCAGGAAATACCATCAAACATAACTCTCCCTACTATTACCAGGGAGCAGGTCTTCAGTGCTCTAAGACCAAGAGCACTGCATCAATGGGGCCAGACAATATCCCAGGATGCCTTCTAAATAGCATAAAACATGACCTATCAGGGCATCTGGAATTACTACTTAACTGTAGCCTCCAAACAAGCTTCATGTCTCATGAAAGGAGAACAACAACAGCCATCCCTCTGCACAAAGGTGGGTCATCTACAGACCCTGAAAACTACAGACCCAGAAGTCTCACTAGTCTTATATGTAAAGCCATATAAAGAATTATCATGGAAATGATCAATAGAGTTATAGTAAACCTGAAGACACTGGATCCAACCCAAGTTTGGCTTCATCAATGGCAGATCATGCCTACTCAATGTGGTGGACTTCTTTGAGAAGGTCACCAAAGCAACGGATGAGGCAAAAATGGTTCACACTGCCTACCTTGACTTGGCCAAGGCATTTGACACAATACTCCACTCATTGTTGACAAACTCAAGAGATTAGGTACAAACTCATATGTCACCCAGTGGATAGCCAACTAGCTCACAGACAGGACCTAGGAAGTTAGAATTGGGGAGCCCACCTCTACAGAGTCCAGTCACAAGTGGAGTCCCTCAGGGATCAGTCCTTGGGCAGCTCCTTTTTGACATTTACTTCTCTGAAGTCAAGGCCAGTGTCAGTGATCTCTGGCTGACTAAATTTGCAGATGATTGCAGATTAGGAGTTGTCATTGAATCCCACACTAACACAAATGTTTTCCAGAGGGGCTGACACAGACAAACGACTGGTGTAAGAGCCATAGACTAAAATTAAATGCCAAACAAATGCTTAATAGTATGCTTTGGGAAGTCATCCATCCCTGGTAAATATCATATTGACAACACGCCCCTTAGAGGTGTCCCAGTAATCATAAAGTTAGGGACACCATAGACAGTAATTTAGCCTTTGACCATCATGTGTCTACACTGGTGAGGAAATCATTCTATGTTGTGCAAATTATAAACAAAGGTATGGCATCTATATCCAAGGAAGTCATTGTTCTACTGTATTCAGCATTCATCAGACCTATCATTGAGTACAGTGTCTCCTTTGGTATGTACCTAACCAGGTATATGAAACAATTGGAACATCCACAGAGCTTCCTCATTAAAATAATAAAGGTCGTAAGTAAAATGCCCTATGCAGACAACCTCAAGGCCCTATCTTTGTATTCTGTCTGATACAGGATTTTGAGGGGAGATCTATGCCTGGCATACAGGGCATTGTCAGACCCCACTCTGATGGACCGCCTGCATATCCATGAAAAAAACAGCACCAGACTTACCCATTCTAATGACTTAAACCTTGCCTGTGATGTAAACATGACCTGCTGGAGAGACAGATATGTATCCAAGAGACAAACCTGTCTATGGAACAGGCTCCCCATCCATGTAAAGCAGAGTTCCTCCCTAACCCAATTTAAGTGTAACTTTGACAATTGGATGAGGAACAGTAAATTCATCCCTGGTTTTGCACCAATGTCTCTAATGGACACAGGCAACCTGTAAATGGTTCATCTTCCAGGCCCCTGCTTGTAAATGTTTCATCTCCCAAACGCCTGCTTACACTTATCAAGGGTATCTGAACTTGTCAGAGATTTGGGATGCATGGCTAGGCTTAAAAAGGTCCTTGTGGTTGTTAGACTAGTAAACTCCTATGAACCTATGAAACACAAGGCCTACAAACCATGCCATGATGTGTGTGGATAGATTAAAAGCCATGTCACTGTAGTTTGTCTTACATAGGATGAAGTGACATCTTCTTGGCCTCCAGGCCAGTCTCTGAGCCTGCCCTAGAGGGAGTACTGCATATCCAAAAATCTGATGTAGCTGATGACATCAGCAGTCTTTGTTGAGTCGAATATACTAATAACAGTGTCCTACATGCTGGTGTAAATTGCTTTCTGTAATGTCAAGCATAACTACACACCCAGTTGACAGCAGTGAGAATAGACCTCTTACCTAAGTGCATACACTATAGAACACAGTACTTTACACAAGTTCCACAGCATAAATCAGACTTGGAGTTTCTCAGGCAACACTTTATAGTTGATGACATTAGAAGAGTCTGTTGAGGAGAATATGGCAAAAGCAGTGTCCCACATGCTGGTGTAAAAGGCTATTTTTTAATGTTGAGCAACAGCACACACACACACTTGACTGCAGTGACAATAAAACCCTTAACTATCTAAGTACACAGACTATGGAACACAATACTTTACGCAATCACCATGGCACAAGTCTGACTTTTGCAAGAGTGCAGGTCAACTTATAGTAGATGACATCAGCAGACCATATGGGAGAGAAGATGCTGGGAGGCCTGTATAGGTTCATATCTTCATAGGTACATAGCAGGCTGCTAGACTAAAGGTGCTAGGGTATTTGCAAGCCTAGCTGTGTAAAACCAAAAGTACCCTTATTGAGCATAGTTAGAAGGTTATTGTTAGTAGAGCAATTTTGTGAGCAGCACCAACTGGCCTTGGCCATGAGGGACATAGGTGCCACCCCAGACGTGACTTTACAATCACCCAACCAATTGTCAAAGGTGTGCTTGAACAGGGTCACTCTGGAGCACTGCTTCACATGTGGTGGTAACCTATTACAGAGGATTGTCAATCACTGGGGGATATATCTGTCTCCCCAGCATATTCTGCTTATGTCACAGGCTAGGCTGATAACCCTGGAGCAAGTTATTTTTGTCCCATTTGATTTGCAGATGTCCAGCATTTCCAACATGCTGAGGACTGAGACTGCTCTGTAGGCTAGGCATAGGTCATCTCTCAGCAGCCTGCAGGACCTGGATTCTCCCAGTCACAAACCTCTGTATTTTCTCCAATTGCTGCAGGTGTCTGATGAGGTACAGACAAAGGGACCATCATACTCAATTACAGTACAGCAGAGCTATGACCTCCCTGGTCTTGGATGTGATGTCCATCTGTATGAGGTGCACAATGCAGAATGTATGTCTCCCCACTATGGACACATAGAGATGAAAGTGGAGATTGCTATCAGCATGTGTTCCCAAGACTCACAACACTGTGTTTGAGCTTAGAGGGGTGGTATGTATATCAAAATTAGAAGGGGTACTTTATTGCCAAAGGGGACAATGAGGCATTGTTTGCTTTAAGGTTCAGTCCATGCATTTGGCATCAATCATTTTTTGTGTCAGCCCTTCTGTAATATGTTACCATCATTGGGGGACTCAATATGAGTGCATCCAGTTAACAGTCATCTGCAAACTTGGCAAATCACAGGCCATCTACTGTTGCCAGTGCTTCAGTGAACTATTTTCCAAACAGTTGAGGGCCCAGAACAGATCCTTGTAATATCCCACTGGTAAGTGGCTAGTGGTGGAGGTACAGCCCCAACTTTGAGAGTGTGTGTTTTGTCAGTGAGCCAGTTGGCTATCTTTCTAATACTGTATGGCTTAATTCCCAGATGGGAGATTTTCAGCATGAGACATGAATGGGGGATAGTGTCAAAGGCCTTGAATAACTCAACATAGGCAGTATACCTTGTTTTCCCTCATCCAGGTCTTTGGGCTCAGTATAAAAGAAGTCCACAAGGTTCAGTAAGGAAGATCTACACCCTTGACAAAAACAAAATGGGTCGAGTCAAATGTGTTGGAAGTCACCTATGTCCTTGTGGTTAAGGTCCATGCTAATTCCTTCCCTAGCCTTGCAGATGAGGCTTTTTTATGCTTATGGGTCAATAGTTGCAGTTCTGCATGTTACCAAATTGATGTGCATTGCATATCACACAACATTTGATACTACTTTCTGTAGTGTAGGTGATGTATGCATATCAAAAGTACTGAGAGCTGGAAGGTGACAACATATGACTGTATTGTAAATATGTGACATATTGTTAGATAGGGCCTTCAATTTGTAATGTTTTCACAAGTAATTTAATGTCAAAGACAGGAAATGGACAGTAAACAGCAGTAATACATAATAATAATTACTTTTCCATAGCATAGTGAGTAGTTAGTTTGCATGATGGTTGCAAAGTGTATATGCATGTGAGATACACATATTTGCACATAGCTAAGCAGTGAGCAAACAAGAGACGCATTGTTAAAGTCTGACCGTATTGAGTCCATGAAACACACCTGCTGCTTAAATTAGTCTACTTCAGCACATGTTAATGCATGGGTACATTCCTTTTTGGGCCCAGATGGTACTGGTTTTCAATCATGGTGTATCTGATACGTTTAAAAACTTTTAATTAAACATTGATAACACAGTAATATGAATTCTGTATAATACACGTGTCATTGTGTGTTGGCATAGTGCAGTGGGGTTAAGCGGCATTGTGTAGAGGTAACTACAGAATTTTGCCACTGCTCACCATTGCTGCTCATTGTTGCATGATGTGGATCTCCATGGAAACATGGAGCCCAAAAAGTGAAGGAATACATTGCCTTTTCTGCTACTTATGTGTGATGTGTGTGATTCTATTATTTTACCGATTAAAGTGGTGAAAATGGGATAGATAGGAAAGTGATGAAATGGGAAGCAAGCAAGGGGAATAACAAAGGGAAAGCAGGACAGGAATGTGCAGGAGGGAGGTAGGAAAGAACCATAACTATCCATTTACTTAAAAGTGAAAAATGAAAGTATATGCAGAATATTAACTGAATTTGGGCTGTCACCTTGGGAGAGAGGGGTGAACACAAAGCAATCATGTTGCATAGCCAATTGGACCAAATCAAGTCTGTCAAGAAGAAATGTGTGTGAAATGTATGGGACAATTTTTTGTGGGACAGATGGCCATTTATTTTTTTTATTTGAGAGAGACAGATGAATCTTGGGGACGTGACACAGGTATGTCTGGTTAAGGTATGTTGGGTAGGTGAGGAAGCAACTGCAGACAGACAAGACAAACAAAACAAAAGACAGGGATGGTGATGGATACAAAAGGCTGGGGGGACACCATGATTGGGGTGAGGGTGGGGACAACCTGGCCCATGGCCATCAAGCTTGTGGACATTGAGAATCAAGTCCTCACCCACTGGACAGTCATCACTGTCACCTTACTCTGCAGGTGGCTGGACTGCTTGATGTCTTTTCCTCCACCTTCTACTGAACATGAGGGAGAACAGCCTCTGCATCTGACCTAAGCATGCACCAATGGTGTGGGGCACCACCCTATGCACCATCTCTGACAACTCACACCGGGTGATGAAATAGCCACCTCTGCGCAGTGGCGGCTGGTGACTTCAAATCACAGGGGGGCTGCAGGAGACAGCTGAATGGGTGGGGTCAAGGGGGGTGTGGTCAACCAGAAAGGGGAGGAGCTATGTACAAAACCACAAAAAACTAACTTTAATTAAATACGCTGCCCTGGGTGGCAAACCATCATTATGAAAGTCCAATCAAGACAAAAATAAGTGTAGAAGAATAAAAATATTTCAATGCATTGGCTGCATGACAGCTTACTTAATATCTAGATGGAAACAAAAGGTTGTGAGGCATGAAAAAATAAATTACTTTTTAAATACATTACTGGAATGCCAGTCAAAATCAAGTATAAGAAAAACCAGAAGCACTCAACTCAAACCACTTCTCCTTGCACTGCAGTCCTAATTATAATATATTCAGCTTTATTAAAGTACCAAGTAACATGCTGAAAGTAGAAATCTATGTGATGCCCCACTTGTAAAAATGTTTCTTATCCAAAAAGACCTGCTGCCTGACAACTTGTTTCATGGGGAAAACATGATAAAAGTAAAAATGAAAAGCAAACAAGAAACAAGCTCAAGATACATTGCTTAAAGGATTACTGTACAGGTTATGGACCACACATGATTGGCATTCTGTTTAGTTTACGGGTAAAGTCTGTAGAGATGACTGGAAGTCTCCAACAAGTGTAATGAGCTTTTTAAAATAATGGAATCCTGTCCTTTAATACCCAAGGCTTATACATTATCTAGTCAAGTATTCTCTGCATGGCAACAACAGAAAGGCTTTCAATGTTGGCAATTCTTTAACAGTATGCTTATTAAAGCTTACTTGCATCTTACGATCTCAGACAAGCTTACCTTATGGTCATTAAAGCATTGCTACTTAAAACACAGAGCAACAGGCACTTTGAGTAATAAGCATAAATCAACAGTACAAAATATGACAGAAACCAGACCATTCTGCAAAATCAAGGACAGATGAAAAGCCACTGTAGTACTTATGCAGTGTGTCCTCCCCATCCAAGGTAGATACAACTACTCCTTGCCTTGCTTGGACACATCCAGAGTCACTACATTAGTAAGTGGGGTGCAACAAGCATGTCACAATTTGAAATCTCACTGGCTGACTGTGATGGCCCTGACACATTTGTCATACCTCTCAACCTCAAGAGCAAGAAATCTGGACAAAGCCATACACAGAAGCGGGACAAAGGCCCAACAATAAGGACAATTTTTAAATATTGCTCTAATAAACTTAGAAAGATAATAGAATAAGTCTTGCATTAGTATGAATTTTCTGAAGGGTATAAAATCTGAAACTCAAATGTCTGTCATTTTCTAACTTCAGTCTTTAGTGATGTCACTAATTTGCCAAAAAAACACAATTTTATGAAAAATGGACAAAAACGTGATGCAAAAATATAAAATAGACACACAATACAGCTGCTACCTGTCAAAGAAGGGACACTTTAATATTAGTACTGCTACCTTGAGCAGCTGACAAAATATAAAAGAATCTACATGCATTTCAAGTAATCTATAACTTTGATTATTACAGTTATTTCTTAATTGTAAACCCTCCATGTTTTCTTCCAAAATTGCTATTTTTGGAGGGATTATAAGGGGAAGAGCAACATTTTGAGCCAAAAATTGGGGACAGTTGAGAGGTTGGCTATGCCTAATTCTATAAAGCAATTTATTTGCATGTACCTCTCAACCTGTTAATGCAGTAAATCTGAACAAGGCCAAATATATTGGGGCACATATAAACAGTACTAAAAATTGCTCTTGTATAAATTGAGACAGTTGATAGAACAGCTCTTACTTTAACATGCATTTTTCTGAAGGTTATGAAGTCTGAAACTTAGAGTGACTTCTGGCAAATCATTTAGGAATTAAAACTACAAATTTTATGAACAAACCAAAAATAAGAAGCAAAAATCTATTCATTCTTTGAAAATCTGGACAGTTGGGAGGTATAGTTCAGCTGGGCCTGTCTGAGTTTGCTGCCCTTCCCCTGACAAAATAATGGTTGAATGGAGCCTCTGCAGCCATTCCAATGAACCATTATACTTGGCTATTTCACTCCATTTACCATAAACACTAATGTGCATACTGCTTTACTTCTATGATGAGTTGGACTTCATTTGAAAGTTTTATTTTGTATTTTACAGCACAAACACTAAGTCATCTGTTAAACAAAGCAATGCAGTCTCACAATGAAAACTTAGCATTAAAACTTCTCTGCCCTTGAAACTCACATTCATTGAAACAGCATTGAAACCCACATTCAAAGAAAATACATTTTGCCAGTGGCAGATAAAGATTAATTTTGGGCTGTTTTCAATCATAGGCTCCTTGCATATGAAACATACATGTGCTCTTTGATACACCTTCCTCATTGTACTAAAATTATATTCCTTGTACAATACAGTACACTTGTTACAGGATGTTTTAAATTTGTTTTGAACATTTTTTCCAGTAAGCAATGAAACAAACCATATGCACCCATAATGGCAAAACTGCCCAGTTGAGAACATTTATCATAAAAAGTCTACTCAGACTTCCACAGTCCACCATTATTAGTAAATATACACAATTCCACAGTCCACCATTATTAGTAAATATGCACAATTCCACAGTCCACCATTATCAGCAAATATGCACAATTCTACAGTCCTCCATTATCAGTAAATATGCACAATTCTACAGTCCATTATCAGTAAATATGCACAATCTCTGAAGTCAGTCATCTAAATAATTCCACATTAAAGAAATCTGTAACTAATGAAGTGGTTGCTGCTAGCAATCACCTTTATATTTCATGGTTTCATCAAATAATAAAGTGTCTGATACCCCGCAGGAATACATTGTCTATATTACATTAAAAATGATAAGCTAGTAATAATATTGCAAGAGGAAATGGATGGCAAACTGATAACGAACTCATAGTTAGTATCTTCACCAAGGAGAACATTCTCAGTACGGCAGCATCTACCCCTTGTGGGCGTAGAACCCACAACCTTCTGCATCAAAAGCAAGTACACAGCCTGTTGTGCTATAGTATTAACTTGGCAAAGCACTAAACTTCTATTCCCTGCAGCTCTCAGTTCCTTGTAAAATCTACTCAATACTCAACTGCATCTCAACTTCGCAGCTCAAGAAAACTGGAAAAAGCCAAAATGTATTGGGGGGGGGTCAAAAGCCCAAAAACAGGGACACATTAAACATTGCTTGTATAATCTTGGAAAGTTGCTAGAATAAAATGTTGTGTTGCCACCATATATTTTACTGCCAAGGTCCCTGAGCAAAACACAGTCAGAGTAACATACCACTACGCCACATCAGCTGCTTTGTAAAAGAGGAAGACTGAAACTTAAATGGCTATCATTTAGTGAATTCAGTTCTCACCATAGCTGTCAACCTCTTAGTACAAAACACCTGGACAAACCCAGTAATGAGGGAATACAGCCCTCAAACATATTCAGTGAATTCAGTTCTTGCCATAGCTGTCAACCTTAGCACAAAAACCTTGACGAAGCCAATAATGGGGGAATACAGTCCCAAAAATAGGGACAAATTTAAAATATTCATCTTATAAACTTCGAAAATTGCTAAAAAAAAAAGGTTGTGCTACTATGTATTCTGAAGAACATGAAGTTGGAAATTCAAATGCCGGTCAATTTTACTGCGGACAGAACAAAAACAATTTTCAGCAGAGACGCAGGGATTAAAACTGCAGACACATCTTTGTAAAATGGCAGGGCACCAGAGCAAATCCACACAAACACAGGCAGGAGATGCACACTCCACACAGAAGCCACCCCAACCAAGAATCAAACCAGAAAACCTATAGCTGTGAGGCAACAATACTACCACCGCACCATCAATTATGCAAAGAATTAAACAATTCAGAAACCTGAAGTCTGAAATTCAAATGCCTGTCAATTTTACTGCGGACAGAACAAAAACAATTTTCAGCAGGGATTAAAACTGCAGACACGTCTTTGTAAAATGGCAGGGCACCAGAGCAAATCCACACAAACACATGGAGGAGATGCAGACTCCACACAGAAGCCACCCCAACCAAGAATCAAACCAGAAAACCTATAGCTGTGAGGCAACAATACTACCACTGCACCATCAAATACGCAAGGAATTAAACATTCAGAAACCCTCAAGTCTGAAATTCAAATGCCTGTCAATTTTATTTAACATTTTTTAAATCAGGACAGTCTGACTTGGAACAAATAAACAATTTTCAGCAGAGGCCCAGGAAGAAATAATGCAGACATGTCTTTGTAACATGGGAGGACACAAAAGCAAACCCACACAAACACAGGAAGAAGATACAGACCCCACAAAGAAGGAACCCCAGCCAAGAATCAAACCCAAGAACCTGCAACTGTGAGGCAACAATGCTACTACTACACCATCAAATATCAAGCATTGCAACATTTACAAACCACAGATATTATGAGGAACAGATCAGATCGAATATGAGGCAAAAATCTGAAATTTTTTACAAATGGTGGTGGGTAGGGAACTCAAGTCTTTAACACCTGCATACAGGGTACAGGGTTCAAGCCTGAGGCATTCCCTACCACACCACCATAAGCACCTGGGGCATTTTCACACACACACACACACACACCCCCCCCCCCAGTACAGCACAAGCACCATACACAAACTCAGTAAAGCACAAGCACCATACACAAACCAGTAAGGCCAATTGGCAAGAATGATTTCAGATGAGGGGGCTTTTATTGATGAATGCCAAATATTATTGGATATGTTTATTAAGCGAGGGTACCCCGAGGAATTTTTAAAATCAATATTAGATGAGGTAACCTATAAGAAGACAAATGGGGTATACCTACCTTTGTTATGTAATAACAATGGGGGTTGTACTGAACAGTGAAATTAAGAATAGTAGTTGTGTTCTTGAAGGTAATTTTGGTGAAATACATGGGCTTACAAATATGAACTTTAACAGGGCCTTTATAGGCACTTTTTCTTTAGATAGCTATGAATTGGCTGCCATTTTGAGAAATAATTGGTTGTTGATATCTACTAACCCTTAACTGAGTAAAATGCTGGGGGAGAGACCAACAGTGATTTACAGGAAAGATGTTTGTTTTAAACAACTGTTGGAGAATAAACAGAAAAATAGGAACTGTGGGGGTGCCTTGGTTAGAATGCAGGGAATGTTTAAGTGTGGTTGTTGTAAACTGTGTTCTTGTATTCTAGTAGGGGGGCAGTTCATCCTTAATGGCTTTAAGAGTTTTATTAATGGAAAGTACAACTGGAACACAAAGTAGGCTATATATGCCACCAGCTGCCTAGACTGTTCAGCATATTATATAGGAAAAACTATTAGGAGTGTGAAAGAAAGGTTGTATGAACATATCAGAGACATTAAAAATAAAAAAAGATACAAGTGCACATTATGGACATGTAGACAAAAATTCTGGACATAGATTTGGATATTTTATGACTGACCAACTCGAGAAGGATGATTGGGGTTTAATCACTGAGGATCGTTTACTAGTTAGAGAACTGAAATGGCAGCTCAGACTCAATGCTTTAAATGAATCTGGGCTTGATATGTGTTTCATTGCACCTGTTTTATTTTTAAAGAATTTAGAATGTTAGTGTATTTATATCATAGGGATGTATTGTTTTTTAGTTTAAAACATCAGCATTAATTATTTAGTGGTCATGTCATTTTTAATTGATTTTTTAATTGAATTTTAATTGGTATTTAAGTGCTCTGGTTGGGCTGTTTCTTAATTCTGAAGATGTCCAGATGGATGAAAGTGTTAAACTTTTTTTAGTGTGTGATTTTCCAGTGTAACTGCTGTTTGTGAACATTAAAACTTTTTTACCGGCTTTCAACTCTGTTTCCTGGTTACTAATACTCCACAGTTACCCAAAAGGGAGCCTCCACTTCTTTTTACAACCTCAAACACAACAAAAAAGTCCCCCCTGGAATTTTTTCTGTCATTATCAATCTCTTCCAATGTTATTTATGCCTTCCTGAGTATACAATGCACCCTACACCTGACACCCCACTAATGTCTCACTTTACCTTTCTGTATACCCTACTACCATATGCCAATCGGTTTCCATTGCTGCTCATGTGCCTGCTAGGTGCATACCTGTACACACCCGCACATACCTGTACATACCTGTGCATGCCTGCACAAATAACAGCATGCCAGTCAGTGTTTTCTGTTTTTAATCTAGTCTTTAGGTACAGCAAAACCTCATCTATCACTCATGACTATCTAAGCTGTTCTATCAGCTCTTGTTCTGTTACTGTCTCCTGTCCACCTGTCCATCACCCTTCTTGCCACTTCTGTTTTTGCTTTAGCAGCTGGACTCCTACATCTTTCTACTCCCCCATGTCCATTAAAATGACCCTTGAGTCATTCTGTTTCTTCAACTCAGCTTTGAAACCTTCCCAAACACTCTTGGAGGAAACTGACCACGAGCATATAATGTCATTTTTCCAATGTATTTTCAGTTACTTCCTGTCATAAATTTATATACAGATATATATTGTTAATGGGTGGGTGGCTTGACCTTAAGAACCTCTTCAGCCAGGGCCCCAGCCAGAGGTACAACTGTGCATGTTAAACAATCAGATAGGTTCATAGGCGAATATTAGGCTAACTGCCGTAAAGGTCCATCTTAAGCATCGCCAATAACACAAGATCAGAATCAAACCGTGTACCTTGTACCTATGAGACAAATACCTTAACCACCATGCCAAACCCCTTCCCTGTGCTAGGTGCAGAGAAGTGCATGTTAATGCTACAAGGTAAGAACACTCTTATTAACATTAATAAATCAGTCACACATGGAATTCTGTGATTCTTTCTTTCCTTGCCTTACTTTCGCACCATACACAAACTCAGTAAAGCACAAGCACCATACACAAACTCAGTAAAGCACAAGCACCATACACAAACTCAGTAAAGCACAAGCACCATACACAAACTCAGTAAAGCACAAGCACCATACACACACAAATAAACATTGTAAATTAAAAAGCACAAACTCCATACAAATAAACATTGTAAATTAAAAGGCACCTTACCTGAATACATCCAGCTAACGTACATCCTTCCCGCGCAATACTGAAGACCCGCGAGATCCCAATGCTCCTTCCCGACGCGAGATCCCAATGCTCCTTCCCGACGAGATGCTCTGTCCCGAGTCCCTGCTGCTCCTCTTGCAGTCCGGACGCGACCCATAATCCTGGCGAGTCTGTGCACTGTAAAAGTGCACAGACGTCTCCTTGTGTCCCCCTATGGGGACGGCCGGACTGCCTTGAGCATGCGCATAGACCGACAGTAGTCGGGACTCGGTCTATGCGCATGCGAAGTCCGCAATTTTGAAAAAAATATATTTTTTTATTTTTCAGTTTTCTTTCTTATTTTTCTTTCTTTTCTTATTTTTGAGGGGGCTGCAGTCCGGCAGCCCTATGCCACGAGCCGCCCCTGCCTCTGCGTCTGTTCCCAGAGGGTACCACTGGACCAGCCTCTGTGGCAGGACTACCTGCGGGGGCAGGTAGTGCAGGGGAGCAGGGGCTGTGCTGCCAGGTTGGCTACCGGATGTGCTGGGCATTGGTGATAGAGCTGGTGGAGCAGGGGGTAGGCTGATCCAAGGGGGCTGGCCTACCTCTCTGTGCTGTAGAGCATTAAGTGATGTGATGTGGTACACAATGATGACATGGACACATTTTTGACAACAGATAATAAAAAAAAAAAAAAAAAAAAAAATAAAATACAATAAAATAAAAATAAAATAAAGAAAAATTATTTTGTAAAATAAAGAAAATAAAAAAGAAAGATAAGGGCTGGGGTGAGAGAAAAAAAGAGATAAAATTAGTACCATCATATGTGATATGCAATGCATTAATACAATTATACAACTCAATTATCTTATGTTTTACATTTCAGCAGACCTCCTAACAGATATGCACTATACTACAGATTGCTGCAAGTAATCCTTGAAATGGGCATATGTTACACATATGTATGTTCCAATTATACAGATTAGAGTTTACAGCAGGACATTTGTGCCACTGGTATTGAGGTTTTAATTTAATGTAAGTTTCTTTGAAGAAATAACAGTATTATATAGTTGTAAATTGTGATATTTGAATCCACAACCTCTGACTAAAATCTAATATTGGACTCTTACAATTGGTTTGTGCTACAGACTAATGCATGCATGCTTGCTTTTGCAGTTAGGATATGCATGCTCAGTTTTATACAACTCTATAAAATGCCAAAAATCTGTTTTTAACTTTTACTGCTACAATAGCACTTCTCTTCTGTTGCATACATACCACTTGCTTCCCCCAGTCTCTGCAATCGACTTTCATATGCCCTTAATATTGAACTCTCTATCTCTGGCAGATAGGGAAATAACAGAAAAGAACAGAAGAGCATTATGTTCATAGATTCATAGGTTCATAGGTAGGTACTAGGCTGTTGGCCCTAGGGCCTATATATGCCTAGCCAAAAATGTACCCTGGCTTTTGCCACCCAAGAAAATTATTTTCCTGAGCCCCTGTCGAGCAGAGCCACAGAAGTGATCCCTGGGGTGAATTTCCTATTTCCCATACAATCATCAAGATTTTTCTTGAAGAGTGCTAATGAGGAGCTCTGTTTGACATAGATAGGTAGTCTGTTCCAGAGTATGGGAAGTCTCTGGGACAGGAATCTATCCTTCCAGCATGTTCTGTTTATTGTGGTGACTAGGTTTAGGTCCCTAGAGAGTGTAGCTCAGAGGGATTGGGATTTCCTTAAGTGGAGCATGTCCAACAGCTCTGGGTTTGACATAGCTTTGTATGTTAGGCAGAGATTGTCTCTGAGTAGGCGATATGCGACGGAGTAAAGCTGGAGATTTTTGAGACGGTCTGCATAGGGCATCTGTTTCAGGCCAGTAATCCTCTTTGTGAGGTATTTCTGTGGCCTTTCCCAGTTGTTGTAGATGTCTTGTGAGGTACATACCAAAAGGGGCGTTGTACTCTATAATGGGTCTAATGAGTGATGAGTAGAGGGGAACAATGACCTCTTTTTTTCTGAATGAGAAAGCTTTTGTGATGAGGTGAGCCACGTAGAAGGATTTCCTGATCACTGTGGCGATGTGATTATCAAAGGAGAGACTACTGTCCACCTGTGTCCCAAGGTCTCTTATCACATTTTCGGTGTTAAGTACACTACCAGTTATGTGGTAGTTCATGGGTACAGAGTTTTTACCAAAGGGGATGACATTACACTTTTTGGCACTGAGCTTCAGGCCATGGCTTTGACACCAGGCATCTGTCTCAGTGAGGCCCTTTTGTAGTATGTCCACATCATTAGGGGTTTCGATTATGGCTCCAATTTGCAGTCATCTGCAAACTTTGTTAGCCAAAGACCTTCTGTGTTAGCCTGTACTTCAGAGAAGTAGATACCAAACAGGAGAGGACCCAGGACTGAACCTTGTGGTACCCCACTTGTCACTGGTCTGAAGTCAGATTTGGAGTCTGCTACTTTCACAGTGTGGGTTCTGTCCATGAGCCAGTTGGCAACCCATCTTGCGACATAGGGATTTATACCTAGTTTAGTGAACTTATCTAAAATTCCAGAGTGGGGGGATGGTGTTGAAAGCCTTGGCGAGATCTAGATAAGCTGTGTGAACCACCTTACCCTCATCTATGGCTTTGGTGACTGCTTCAAAGAAGTCAATCAGGTTTAGTAGACATGATCTGCCTTTTACAAATCCAAACTGGGTAGGGTCCAGAGATTGGAGATTACCAGTGTCTTTGTTTATGAGTTCCATGATGATACGTTCCATGGCCTTGCAGACCAGGCTCGGCAGGCTAATGGGGAGGTCGTTCCCGGGGTCCTTCATGGCTCTCCCTTTGTGGAGTGGGATAACCGTTGCTGTGCGCTGTTCAGTGGGCACAAAGCCTGAGGTGAGGCTATGATTGAACATGATACTTAGGTAGGGTGCCAGTTCTTTCTGTAGTTCATGTAGAACGCAGCCTGGGATATTGTCAGGTCCCATGGATGCTATGTTCTTGACTTTGGAGAGTGTGTTTTTTACCTGTGCAGCTGTGATTACAGGAACTTTGCATTCTTCCAGTATAGAGATGGGCCCTCTAGGGGGTGAGAGGGGGCTAAAGTTAGCACTGAACCTATCTGCCAGGATGTTGGCAATATCAGTTGGTTCTGTATGTTTAGTGCCATTGTGCTGTAACTCCGAGCAGATCTGAGTGTTGCCATTGAGATTCCTGACACATCTGTAGAGTGCTTTGTGGTTGTCTTTAGAGTCAGTGGCAATTTTGTTTTCATAACTAGCTTTGAAGGATTTTATGAGGGATCTCAGCTTCTTACTGAGGTTGACCAGAGAGTTCCTCCAGTCATGGGATTTTACTCTTTTTTGCAACAGTTTCTTTCTTCTGTTGTAAAGTTTGTTTATGGCAGAAGACCACCAGATTGGCTTCCTTTTTTTGGAGGATAGCATCTTGGTTCTATTAGGGATAGCATGATCCATGCACTCGTGTAAGTGCTTATAAAGTGCATTTGTGTAGGATTCAGCAGTCGTACCTCTATTGTCCATCTGCATGGGTGTCATGAAGTTTGCCACTTCTGTCTTAAGAAGTGTGAAGTTGGCACTGGAGAAGTTTTTTACTGTGGTTTCCCTAATTGGGGGTGGGGGCGGGATGTGGATGTCTAGGGTGATTAGCTTGTGGTCAGATCTGACCAACGAGGAATTGACCTCTGGTGTGGAACACTGGTTGTCCATGTTGGTAATGAGCAGGTCTAGGATATTGCTGCCCCTGGTGGGGGTGTGAATAAGTTGATCCAATGTGCTGGAATTTATGAATTCCAGAAAATGTTGAGCAAAAGAGTTGGTACATGAGTAGTTTTCTCAGTTAATGGTGGGGTAGTTGAAATCGCCCATTATTAGGGTGTTAGGTTGTACCCTAATACTTTCCAGTGTATCAACAAATGAGAAGTGGGAATCCTGGGGCATGGTGGGGGGTCTGTAGCAAGCTACAATTTGGATTGCGGTCTTGCCCAGAGTTAGCTGCACTTGGATAATCTCGGATGCATTATGCTGTGCAACTAGCCTGGAGGTGTGGATATCCTTAATGAATATGGACAAACCTCCACCTTTAGTGCTTTGTTCTGGGTTAGGTGACCGAAAGGTGTGGTATGAATTATAGCCTGGTAATGCAGGGGTGCTCTCTGGAGCTTTGAACCAGGTCTCTGTCACTGCACAGATGTCGATGTTCTCCATTTTAAAGAGTGCCTCGAGTGAGTGCATTTTGAGGTTTAGACTTCTAGCATTGAGTAGCATTACCCTCAGATTTTGCTTGTTTGTACCTGTCCGTCAATCAGGTCATCCCAGCCAGACAAATACTGGATCCCCTTAGAATGACACCAGAAGCTTAGGCAATTGTTGAAGTCAATCATTCTGTCCTTGTACTGTGGCATCATTCTGGGTGATGGCAGGATGCTACTCAGGGCCAGGGTTATACCTGCCTGGGCTATAGTATACAGTGTATCAGTCTTGTCTATATTCAGCTTTCTAAGTCTTACAAGTACTCTCATTAGTTGATACTTACACAGCTGTGGGATGTCCACAGTCCTGAATTCCTCCAACCAATGGTCAAAGTATCCCTCTTCCTCCTCTGTAGGTCATTAAAATGATGCTTACATTGCTCTCCAGTGCTTGAGATTCCAGTGGCACTGGATACAGCCTGGGCTAAACTATTCCATGCCTCAGACTTGTAGTGGAGCCCGAATAGTCCCCCTGCAGATGCCGGTGGATGTGTAGCTTTACTAGGAACCCAATAAATATCCTGGACTTCTGGACACCCCACCTCTGTGCCCTAAACCTGGCACCTTCCCCATAAATGTCAGTCATGTTTGACAGCAGACCAACAGCAATGGAGACCGATGTTTTCCCACCAGTTCCACTTATTGCATTTACTGGAGTGTGCACACCTGAGCAATGCATTTGCATGATAGTAAGTGAAGAGCAGCAGTGCCAAGCAGTGAGGAATGAAATAATTGCAATTGGAAGGTTAATCTGTTAACACCATAACAGTGTCTCATCCTTATACATTTAATCAATATCAGCTCCACTATCTAAAGTGTTATTAGTGAGAGTGAATATAATGGGAAGTGGAAGAACAGTAAAAATGTATGGAATATCCTGTATTAGAACCCAGGACCATGTATATGCCAGTCCTGCACTTACACCTGTTGCCCCAAAAATGTTGACATAACAGTTGTTCATGTTTCATTTCATTGCTATCAGCTGTGATGTCACAACAGTAAAAAAGGTTGCACACCCTGTACTGGCTCCCAGGACCACCTGTACTCCAGCTCTACACTTACACCTGCTGTCACAGCACTAGTTACGTGACATTCCATAATATAATAATCATTCTTAAAGTCTCTCTATTAACTGCCTTGCAACACCACTTAGTGGGCTTAAGTGGTCACCAATAGAAAGAATTGAATGTGTCTGGTTTCTATTTTTCACTGTCTGGGTCCTGTCTACATTCTGGGTTGTCCAGTTGTCCAGTTTGCTCAGTGCCATGCATCATGCAAACAAGAAAAGTGCAGCCAAACCTGTCATTCATTTCCTCCATTCCCACGATTGCACTAAACACTGCATCTCCCAAACACTGGCAAAAAATGATGAAAAAATTAAAGACAAAAAAAGAAAAACAAGGGAAAAGTAGCTGACTGAGGAAAAGTAATGTATGACATACACACTACAACATGTTACCATGTACATGGTATTTCTACAGAGGTCTGGATTTGATATTCCACTCACCTGAACCTTCAGAACGCAGTAAGGCCACCTTATCCCTCTTTGTCACAGAAATAGCTTTGCAGCAAGGAATTGAAATCATTTTGCATGCAACCAACTGCAACATCATCTATAGTAACATGACATCATATGACTTTTTTTGCACATTTATTATTTTTGCATGTAGTGCACTAAGTGATCCCACAATCAGTTATGATTACTGCTTGCAAATATACAGCTCTGTGTTACCTCTGTGTGTTTGTTAGTCATTTTTCTCTTATCTGACAAGTATGCAGTCTGCAAGACATTGTATATCATTGGCCTTAAAATGTATGAGGATATTAAATGGTAATAATATCATATTTAGTTGCTAACAAATGGAGATGGATGTTCATGAACAGAACCTGTGAATTGTGTGCTGATTTCTTACATTTCCAACCTTAACAAAAGTACATTTAACACTTTGTAAGTCTAATCTGACACACCCACTGGATGTAGGACAGGCTACATTGCCGTTGTGTTTACCTTCTCCCAACCAGTAATCATTCACAGTTGCAATCCATTAAAAACAAAGACTGAGGGAGTGCCTGCACTATATTTACATTTGCTACACAAAGCCAAGGATGAGGGATTCAGCAATTCTAATGAGTTCACACCTCATTTGTATTTTTACTCTACTGACAGCCTTGAATCTACACCAGACGGCAACTGTGTAGCTAGGAATACTGATGGTGAGAAGACTTTTTTATGTGGGGAACACAGAAGAGAGACTATTACTTTGGGAGATATCTGCACAGAGGATTGTTGCTTTTGTGAAGGTATGCCTGCATTTTATCAGTCACACTCTGCATATGCTGACATGTAATTGTGAATAATCTGTTTAATAGTTTATATATATATATTGATTAACACAGGCTTTTACACTTTTATCTATATGCATTAGTTAGAAGTGTTCTGATGACATAGACAAATGTGCCACAGCATTTCACAGGAATACATGATTGTCAATACCTTCACATGGAATATTCTGAATTAAATATGTATACATTTTTTAGGAACATGTCATTTGATAGAACTTTTAGCATTTTAACAATGCCTTGTTAGCCAAATGTGTTATTTGCCTGTTCATTTGGGGGTGGGGGAGCAAAGCTGCATTTCTGTTATGGCACAAAAAAGGATTATGTTGCTATTGCTACACTCCTTTTTTGAATCCAGCCTACACATCTAAGTCAAATATGTTTTTGCTGTCACATGTTAAGGTGATTTATGTACAAATTTCCCACCTTTTACTTGCTTGCAATACCAAGTAACAACATGCAAGGATATGCCACTCATTTATATTATTATACAACACACTCCAGATTCAAGACTTATCTTGTAAATTCCAACAGTTGCCACAGTTTTAATTCGGGGCTGACTCTGATGCAAGCAGTACACAACCAATACACTGAGAGATAAAGGTTGTGAGCATTGCCTGGCATCAATGTTACTATATGTATGTGCATAAGAGGAAGGTTTTACACCCCTAGGTGGTGAGTGAGTGAGATATATGTTGTCTCTTAGCCAATGTGATGGCATCTTGAGCTCATCTATGTCTGCCTACACCCACAGCAGCTAGTGGTTCCCCCCTCTGACTCCTCATCTGCCTGTAGCTGTGGTAACCATGGCATTGGTGGTGGAATGTGTGCCCTTTCCCCTTGATGATCCTGCTGAAGCTGTTTTCTCATGATGATGTTGTGTAGCATGGCACATACTGTGGATATTTCAGTACATGTCCATGGATTGTACTGCAGGGCTCCTCCCGATGTATCTAGGCACTGGAACCATGACTTCAGCAGCCCAAACACACACTCTAGTCTGAGTGTGTGCCTCATTATGGAATTGTTCACTGGGTGTGTGTGCATTTTTGATGGGTGTCATCAGCCACAGTTTCAGTGCATAACCTATATTACCACTAAATGATCCTGTGGGATATCTCCCCTAGTGAACATCTGATACAGTTGGGAGGTGTGCCAGATATGAGAGTCATGGTAACTGCCAGGGTTGCCAGTAACATGTTCAAGATTATTTCCTTGGCATTACACATGACTTGGCAGTTCATAGAGAGGTAGCCCTTTCTGTTTATGTAGAGCCTACTCTGTTCCCCAAGTGGTGCCTTCAATTCTATATGTGTGCAATCTATGGCACCCAGTACTTCAGGGTAATGTGCTACACATTAAAACTCATGCATATTTCTGGCCATCTCCTCAGGTGTATGGGGGAAAATATATGTGGGTACTGGCATGTTGGAACATAGCATTCAGGAATTGATGGAGGATCCTGATACCTGTGACACCCCCAGCATCTCCCTTGCTGGTCTCTGAAAGGTACCTGTAAGTAAGATTCTAAATGCTACACATACATTTGTCTCCATTGGGATTGGTTCCCCTCAGTTTGCCATGGCTCTGAGTTGAGGATGACAAAGGTTGCAGAGTTTCTGTAGTGTGCCCCTGTCCACCTAGTAGTGCTCTAAAATGTCCACATCATGTAGGTTGTGAAAAGTTAAACTGGGTCTGAAAAGTCTTCTCCTTCTAGGCTAGGTCTATTGGCAGCAGCAGCAACATAGGGTTCAGTCTGTTGCACAAACAAATGAACTAAAGCAGCAGCAGCCCCTAACATTCTTTCCATGTAGACCCCTTTCCATGGCTGTATTCCAATAGATTTTAGAATTTGCAGGGAAAAACCAGCAAGGAGTCTACAGAGATACACAGTTGTTTTATAACTTGTTAAATAACTCCTCTGTCTTGGATTGATTGATCTGCATGCACTTCAACTGTTTATGCTCTAATTAGCATGACACAGTGTTTACCTTGTTTGCACGGTGGTGTGTGCCTCTACATGACACTTACTGAATCTAAAACTCTGTGCTACTGTGTAGGGTTTATAGAATTTTGTTGAATATGTAATGCATTTGCTATCAACTTGGGACAGCTCACTGCACACAACTGTGACACCCAACAGACTGAACCCTATGTTGCTGCTGCTGCCAATAGACCTAGCCTAGAAGGAGAAGAGTTTTCAGACCCAGTTTAAGGGTGGCTTAATGGCTAAGGTGTTTGCCTTACAATAACAAGGTGCAGGGTTTGAGTCTCACAAGGGATAATTGGCTAAGCTTAAAATGGCTCGCAAGGGCAGTTAGCATAGTACTAAACTATGAACCTATGAACCTTTTCATGGACAGCCAAGGATCACTTACTGAGTCAGTCACACAGAAGACAAACAAATGCTGAGAGAATCAAATTCTCCATTACAGGAAGCAGCTTATTAACAGCCCATACCTTTGCTCATCTGCATTAAGTGCCAGGCAAACTATTGTAGCCAAACATAGTGCATGTCATGCCCACATGCCACCAAAGCAATCTAAAAAAATGTATTCATAGTTAAAAAATTAAGGTTATAAATTTCATGCTGCCCAGTTATTTCACAACCACAAAAACACACTGTCAACAAAAGAAGGAAACAAAGGATCCTACCCAAAGAAACTGATTCATACGATGACACTCCTATTTACTATGATTAATTCCTTCCCTTATGCCATACCTACTCTGAGATCTAGGAAGAAAGTATTGTTATACACACAAACATACACACACACACACACATGCGCGCACACACACGCACACACACACACACACACACACACACACACACACACACACACACACACACACACACACACACACACACACACACACACACACACACACACACAAACACACACACACACACACACACACACACACACACACACACACACATCCCACACACACACGCACACACACAGCCATCAAGTACAGCAACTTGTAACACTGTATAGCTCAGATATCTGTTTGCAGTCATATGAATGATATACATATTAAATAATGTCCAGAAATATACCTCAGCTTGCTGCTGTCAGAATCCTACAGTACAACCCACTGCAACTTCCCCTGCCCTCTTAGGTGAAGAATCAGAAACAATGACCCAAAATCTGGAAAGTATTTTAAATATTATCTTATATACTTGGCAGTGTTCTCCTAGGAAGCATTTCCTGAAGGACACAAAATGTGCAACTTACTTGTCTGTCTTCGTTTGGTGAGTGCAATCCAAAACAATTTGCTAAAAGGCACAAATTTTGCCAAATGTACCTCTCAACTTCTTTGCTCAAGAATTCTTGACCAAGCCAAAAAAATAATGGGGGACTGAAACAAAAAGGCCATATTTGCATACTATTTTTCTTTTGTTGGTTAACTGGATAAACCCAAAAGATAAAATGTCATTTTTCAGGGTTGACTAGGGAGTACTGTCTGGCTAAGTGACTTGTTCAAAGTTACAATATAGGCAAAAGGAAGTAAAAGGATTAAAACCCTGTATATTTGACTGAAAGAAATAGTTAACAGCTTGGCGCTTTTAAGTGCTAGACAAATCTAATTCACTTAAAAGTGATGTGGATGGCAAATGTTTTACTGACAGGTATTTTCTGAACAATAAGAACTGTGAAACTATTCTGCCAATGGTTGGTATTATTTATTGACTGTTGTCCTCAGTGATTCACCAGAAATCATTGAAGATAAAGAGGAACAGGTGAAGCAAAATCAAAGATGTTCTGCAAATGGTGAGCTGCAGGCAATACTTCATTTCACTTAAAAGTTAAAAGCACAGCAGCTTCTACACGGACATGCATTTGACAAATAATAACTCTGAAACTCTAATGACTGGCACTCAGAGGAACTGCATTTGTGGAGTGATGAGCACAATCTCTAAAAAAAGGATAACAGGATGACTCTTACAGATATTTGGGATTCATGATTATACCCAAAAGAGATAAACTCTGACCAATTCTTCATAAAACAGTTACTCCCATGGTGCCCTGACAACAAAAATTCAAAGGGGGATCCTCCTAATGTGCCTCTGCTAACATCAAATCAGTAAAGCTATACTTCATGTAACTTTATTATTTGAGAAAGATTTCAGTCTACTGGATAAGTACAATAAAATGCATATATATATATATATATATATATATATATATATATATATATATATATATATATATAGTACTTTAGCTGTTACAGCACTAAATTATTTCGGTCATTTGTTTTCAAACCAGAAATCCATTTTTGAGCATAATCCAGAAGACTTCAGTTTTTTTTTTTAAAGCTATAAGTTGTTAATGAAAGGCCCTTTGCAGCTTTGAGGATGATACTCTGTTAGCTTGCTCTTTGGTTGGATACACTAAGTGCTTGTCATTTGCCTTAACTGGTCCTTGAGAGATAAACAGGATAGATGCCTGACATGTTTTATGTTCTCCTTGCTCTCTCTCTCTGCTGTAAATTTTATACAGCCTCTCCGATACTCTCCAAATTTAACTGCTTCATTAGGCAGAATTAAACAACTTTATGCTGTAAATTGGTAGATGAATCTGCAACCCCTGGACTACTGATTTTTATTTTTTTTTATTTACCGATAGAGAAATCTCTTATGTTGGCATGTACACATTATTGTTATTGGCAAATCGCATCTTCCTATGTATATACATGCAAGCTTTTCCCTTAGAAAAGACCAACACTATTAAAAAAAAAAAAGATCTCAAAAAGTTAATATGGAAACTAATTTTAATATAATATGTCTACTGGAGAAGTGCACAAACAATGAATCTTTTTATTATTGAAAAGATAATTAAGAATGAAAAATGTGACTTCCTTTTCTAGCCCCAAATGTTTTCATGATCACTTAAACACAGCAGTAAAAGATAATTCATGAACTGAGACTGTAAAAATGACTTCAGGCTTATTAGTTATCTCAAATCCAAGCACAGTAAATTTAAAAGTAATGTGTAAGTAAATACTACAAATGAAAAACATGAAAATGTAAATTGCAAAGATAAAATAAATGTCAATTGAGATACCAGAAATACATTGAAGATGAAATAAAATAAAGTACTATAATAAACTGAAATAAGTCATAATCCAAAAAGTGATGTACTGAAAGAAGTGAGAAAATTAATAAACAGAGATGAGAAACTGTAAAATCAGGTTATTAAGTTAAACAGATGAGAATCTGATTAAAAAGTGGGACTCTTGATTTAAGCAAAATGCAGGTGTAGCTTATGCTGAATGTGATGAGACATAAACTAAATTATTAAAATAAGATACTTGCCAAAGCAAAACAGAGATGGTAATGACAGAAATAAAAATAATGTCCTGACAAAATGTCATTTCAGAAAACAAGGAAGCAATCTCTTGATTTAGGAGAAAATGCCTTCCATAAATATCAGTTATCCAGAAACCATCTTGTAGAAATAAGATCTGAATTTTTAGGGTGGTATTCATAGTCACTTGTGCAAATGTGATATAAGTATTCCTGTTGCTTACAAATGGGGGTATCAAAGGCACCATCCATAGAGGCCTGAAAAATAATGAGATGCAAATGGAAATGTTGTAAAGCATAGAATGCAAAAGAGGTGGTCTTGCAATTTATACTCTGACATCCCTGTGGTATGCGCTTCCATTGTTAAATACAATGTTTCACCTTTGGAATTGGAGATGCAATCTGTGAACTTGTTTGAACAAATATGCACAGGCACGTCTGTGATGCACAAATGAATTATTTCCCCCAGCAACTCCTTCATTAGTTTGTATTAAGTATGCACAAGCACTAAAGTGACACAATAAATTATTTTGCCAGTGATCACTTCAGCACTCTGGCCATGTATGTACAAGCAATTCCCTGGCACACAAACAAATTACTTCCCCCAACGACTCCTTCAGAAACATTTCCTGGTATGCACAAGCACTAAAATTATTTATTATTTGTTTATTTATTTTACATTTGTTTACTGGGATAGTCCGACTTGGTACATGTCCATTTTCAGCAGAGGCCCGGGGAGAAAAGCTCCACATAGACAAACTTACATAGATTACACAGAAGTTAGCAAACAATTATAAAAACAAAGTGATTATATATAATGGCTTAGTAGTGTTCCCTAGTAGGGACTCACAATTCTCCTGGACAGACACAATTAAAAGTAAGAGAAATCAGACGGGAAGCAGAGCTTGGTGACGTAGTTACAAGTTATGATAATTACAGAATATGCTTTTAGGTTATAACTTAATCAGAGTTGGTACATGGGCATAGCCAATTCACTTTGAGATACTGTTTGAGTTTTTTTGAAGAGACTTTTGGAGGATTGTAGGGTTATATAGTTTGGCAACAAATTCCAGGTTTTGCCAACGAAGTTGGCAAACAGGGATTCACCAGCAGAGTCATTAGCTTTGTTCGTTTGGACCAGTAGTTTATCGGCTGACCATAGGGATCTTAGATTGCTATATGGCTTAATAATATTTTTAAAATGAAACATTCATCCAAGCAACCCCTTCAGTAACATGCCCCAGTATGTACAAGCCTTAACATGAAACATTCACTCAAGTGACCCCTTCAACAACATGACCCAATATGCACTACTACCGAAAAGAAACATTCACCCAAGTAACCCCTTCAGTAAAATGTCCAGGTATGCACAAGCACTAAAATGAAACATTCACCAAAGCAACTCCTTCAGTAAAATGTGCAGGTATGCACAAGTACTAAAATGAAGCATTCAGTCAAGCGACCCTTTCACTAAAATGCCCAAGTAGGCACAAGCATCCAAATAAAACATTTACTCAAGTGACCCCTTCAATAACATACCCCGGTATGTACAAGCATTAAAATAAATCATTTATTCAAGCAACTCCTTCAGTAACATGCCCTGGTAAGCACAGGCATTGAAATAAAACATTTCACCCAGCCGACCCATTCAGTAATATGCTCAAGTATGCGCAAGCACTGAAATAAAGCATTTTCACCCAGATGATCCCGTCAGTAAAATACCAAGGTATGTACAAGCATAAAATGAAACATTTTCCTAAGCAACCCCTTCGATAAAATGACCCAGGTATGCACAAGCATCAAAATAAAACTTTTATCTAAGCAACCCCTCCAGTAAAAATGTCCACATATTTAAAACCATCAACTCAGCTCCCCTTGCATCTCTGAATTATGACTGAAACCAGCTGCTTTCTGGTGTAACTTCAGGTGAGTTATACACTTTGTATGCAAAATAGTTCATTGCAGATTCATGTCTATAAATCAAACTCATGTGCATACCTGTAAACCCCCTTAACAGTGTAGTAGCTGTCCCCTTTTGCTTATGTTTTAATCACGTTGCACATTTCTAATGGGGGGGGGTGCATGTTCACAAAAAGTCCTCTGCATTTCCCTACTCATCCTGCAAGTCTAGGATTTGCATAACCTCATAGTGCTGCTCTTCACAGATCACCACTATGAAAATGTGAAGCCCCAGACTATGAATACCACCCTTAGTGTTAAGCATTCAATGCATATCTACCAGATTCCAAATAATCAAAGAGGGGTAAAACCTCAAGGCAAGCTATAAGCACTCGCAGCTCACAACTGACATGTCATACATAGATTCACTCTAGAATATATGCAAAGACAAGTCAAAATTATACTGGCTTAAGTAGGAAAGTGCTGGTAGTAAAAGGAATGGATCCACTATGAAAGATCCTGTGCTGTTTAGTCAACATGTAATTATACATAACAAGATGGTATAAATCCCTGGAAGAACTCCTAAAGTAATAGTAGTAGTAGGAATAATAATAATAATAATAATAATAATGATAATAACCTCTGGATGTGGGCCTAATCCCACATTCCTGATCTTGGTATATATTAATTTCAAGGTTGCATAAACTTGAAGAAAAGAGAGTGTAGATCAATATGTGTGTATATACCCTTAAGAAGCTATCTAAGGTCTTGCACAAGTGTATAACTACTGAGCATGTGCAAGCTAGACTGCCATTTTGTAGTAAGCCTTTGAGATGTAAGCATGTATGTATGTAAGGTCTGTCTGTTAACTAGTTAGTTCATACTTCATGATGCTGCTTTCCATCCTGATGTGTTTCTATGTATTAAACCATCTAAAAGAAACCCCCCACCTGCTTGTCTTATGCGTTAGAGAAGGACAAGAGATATGTTGTCAGAAGTGGCATATCTAAAAGGACATGGTGCCAGAAGTAGCATGTCTAAAGGACAAGGAATCAGAAATGGCATATTCAAGGGGCATGAAGTCAAAGGCAGCTTGGGTAAAATGACTTAAGGTACTTGCTAGGATCTGGTGGAATACACAGGGTGACTCATCCGTAAATGGGTCAAACCTCTCAAAACAGGTTAGAAATGAATGTCAGGTATTAAAACTTGCTCAGCACTATTTGTTTTCATTTGATATGAAACAAGGCATACAGAATGTTCTAAATGATATTCGCATAAACTATGTATGATATTGATAAAAATATTTGAATTACTACAGAAAATGTTTGACATAAAGTCCGAATTGCATAAAATGAATAAAGTAAGGGGAAACAAATGCATTTTCTTAAAGCATGTATTTTTCTTATTAAGCAAGGATATCTGAGTTATCAGAAGTGCATAAAAGTAGTGTTTGTGCAATGTTACAGTAAACCAATAAAATAGTTGTAAAATAATTGTATGAACTTAAAAAAGTCACAAACAAAAGTCCAATTCCACTGGCGGTAGCCAAATACTTTATTCATAAACAAATGAGTGCTTTCGTCTTGAAAGACAAGACTTCATCAGATAACTCCATACCATTATGCTTCATTATTTTATACCATGTGCCATTAATACAATTAAAATCCCAATTCAAATGTTAAAGTCATATAGTCCCTTGTCAATCAACAAGAAACTTACTGAAGTCTCCCTATTATGCTTCAGTTCTTAAATATCATTTAAAACATTTTATTTATATGTTATTTTTGTTTTGGAGAGATGGTGCACATGGTTATAGGTGAAGTAATAAGAGGTTGGGGCATTAGATACAAACCACTTTTGGGTGATCCCAGTGGTTTCTTAAATAAGAATAGTGAAAATAAAAAATTTCAAAAAGCTTGTATATCCGAGTGTAATGGTTTTACAGGAACATTTATTGACATCATTAGAAAAAACTGGAGCATGCTTAAAACAAACAAAGAACTGTTTGACGTGGTGGGGCTTGAACCCATTTTCACATATAGGGCTGGAATGAATTTTAAGAGAATTTTTGAACAGATGCAAAATTTAAATCATACTGTCAAGAGGGCGACCACTGTATGTGGTCATTGCAAGCAAAGTTTAAACATTTATAAGGAAGACAGTATACTGTTACAAAATGGGATGCGAAGTAGAGTGAAATATTGTAAGGGGAATTGTAATACAAGAATGATAGTGTATCTAGCAACATGTACAAACTGTCCAGCATTTTATGTTGGAAAAACTGACAGGACATTGAAGGACAGAATGTACGAACATGCTTATGACATTAAAAATAAAAAGGAGGCTAGTGCACTTTATAAACACTCTTTAATATGCCCTGGTTTGAAAGGTTTCAAATTTAGCATAATAGACATGGTTGGAACAAACATAAGAGGGGGTGATGTGAAAAATCTGCTGTTAAATAAAGAATTGAAATGTCAGTTAAGGTTGAGATCTAATTTTCCCCCAGGCTTAAATGAGTATATTACCATCAAACCAGTGTTATTGGCAAAAGCAGTAGAAGTGTAGGCAAAAACAGTGTGTACGTTGAGGGATTCAACCATGTTAAGTATGTGTTATAATGAATTGTTTTAAATTTTATTTCATTTTCACTTTTTATTATTATTTTCATTTCATTTTCATTTTATTTTTATTTTCATTTTCATTATTTTTTTAATATTTTGGTTAAAAACAAAAACAAAAATAACATATAAATAAAGGGTTTTAAATGATATTTAAGAATTGATGTATAATAGAGAGACCAGTAAGTTTCTTGTTGATTGACAAGGGACTATATGACTTTAAAATTTGAATTGGGATTTTAATTGTATTAATGGCACATGGTATAAAATGATGAAGCATAATGGTATGGAGTTATCTGATGAAGTCTTGTCTTTCAAGATGAAAGCGCTCATTTGTTTAAGAATAAAGTTACAGTAAAGCTATTTCGCAAAAGTACAGCCATTACAGGGCATATTTCACTGAATACAGCCATTACAGAGCATATTTTGCAAAGTACAGTATTTCAAAGAGTTTATTGTGCATTTGACTGTTATTACAAGCTCACAGAACTGTTTGTTGGTACATAATTGCAAGGGAAATATTTTCAGTGTGTTTGTGTATACTTTGTGGGCATGGTAGATGGATTTCGAAAACCCAGTGCACTTGTGTTTGACAGTAATATTGCTGAGAACTAGAGAGTGCTTGCGCAAGCATACAACATTTTCATACAGGCTGTATTTTCTGAAACGATGGCCATACAAAGGCATTTATTCTAGTTAATTTAGCTGGGTCAGAAGCTATAGAAAGGGAGCATTCATTTGTGTATGTCCCCTCTAGCTATACCGGAGAGGGGGAAAACTGTCATATTGCTGTACCAGCTGAGTCAAGGAAGGACCCAGAGTGCTTAAAACATAAATTTAGAGAAATATGTAACCCCCAGACAAATGTAACAATGGAAAGGCACTTATTTTAGAAAAGAAATCAAAAGCCTGTTGAAACTTTTGCAGTGCATATGTAACTGACCTGAGAAATAAGTCTAAAATGTGTAGATTTGGTGACTTAAGGGATGAGTTGATAAGGGACAGACTTGTGTGTGGTATTAAAGATGATGCTGTGAGAAATATTTTGCTTTGTGACACTGATTTAACTTTGAATAAGGCCTTTGAGATTTGTCAGATATATGAGCTTACAGAAAAGCACACAAATATGCTTACAAATGAGAACCACTCTAGAAGGTAGTGATAAAGCTCATGTTGATAGTACGCAGCACATAGTTAAAAGAAACAGGCCCAAGCACATGACTGCAACTGTAACCCCTGCAGTACACTGGTAAACCACAGAGCTTTCTAGCAAATTCCAGAGTTCCCACAGTCTCAAAGAAGCATAAGAATGAGTCAGTAAGCTCAAGGCATGGGCCTCAATCTAGTTGCATTGCCAACTGTCATAATTGTGGTGGAAGTCATGAATCTAAAAGGAAAACTGTTTAGCTTTTGGTCAGCAATGCCACAAATGCAATTAATGGAATAATTTCAAATGATTTTGTAAATCAAAAGGCCCATACTATTTTATTAAAAGGGAACATTTTAATAAAAGAGTTGATCAGTTAGACAGTGGCAGCCGTACTCTTTAAGTTGATGGTATGTCAGTGCTTCATGAAACAGTCAATGCAGTAGATTTAAGGGCAAAGAATGAAGTATTTTGTACTGTTCAGATAAATGGCACACCCATGGAGCTCAAGGTTGACACAGGCTCCAAGTGCAATGTTATGTCAGCAGAAACATTTACTAGAGTGTGTTAAGGTGAAAGGCTTGATTTTGCAAGATATGTGATGCTTGTTGGTTATGGAGGTGAAGAAATTCAAATTGAAGGCTCAGTAGTGCTTTCATGTTGCACTGTTGGAAGAAGCTACGACTTGTTATTTTATGTGGTCAAGAGGCACGTCTAGTCATTATTAGGGCTCAGAGACAGTTTGAAAATGGGACTGCTTTCATTTAACAAGGAAGTCCATCATGTTAGCTTGAAAGACCGCTACTCTAATTTTGGCCACTACATTTTTTCTACTTATGCTGATCTTTTTGAAGACTAACTAGGCAAACTTCCAGTTATCTACTCCATCAAGTAAGACACAGAAGTCAGTCCAGTTATAAGACCAGCACATAAAGTTCCAGTAGCCATACAGGACAGAGTCAAAGCTGAGCTAGATAAAATGGTGCAACCAGGTGTGATTTGTCCAGTCAAAACTCCAAATAAATGGGTATCTTCCATGGTAGTAGCTCATAAGAAAAGCTCAGCTGACATCAGAATATGTATTGACGCATAAGATTTGAACAAAGTGCTAAAAAAAACCCACATCATCCAATGTGCACAGTCAAAGAAGTCCCAGTCTTGATGCCAAATGCCACTATTTTTTTCTGTCTTAGATGCAACAAGTTCATTTTGTCAAATCCAGCTTGACAAGAAATCATCATTGATCACTACGTTCAGTACTCCATTTGGCAGGTACATATTTTTGAGAATGCCATTTGGGATAAATTCTGCAAGTGAAGTCTTTCAATGAGCAATGGAGCAATTTGTTTTCTGGGCATCCTTGTGCTATTATAGTAGATAACATATTGGTAGGAGGTCATGATGAAGTAGACTATGACAGAACCTAAGAAAAGTTCCGGAAAGGAGCATCAAGTGAATCTTAAGCTCAATCCACACAAATGCAAGTTCAGGCTACAAGAAATTACTTATGTTGGTAATTTATTTACTAGTACAGCCTTACAACTAGACCCTTCAAAGCAATCAGCCATTCTTGAGATGCTGGCACCAGACAATGTTCAAGCCCTGCAACATTTTCTCGGCATGGTTAACTACCTAGGCAAGTTTATTGTAGACAAGAGCCAACTTTCCACACAACACAGAGAGCTGACATGCAAAGATGTATTCTGGTCTTGGTTAGAGCAACACCAAAGAACATTTGAAGTCTTGAAGCAGGCAATTGCTAGCCTGCCAACTCTCAGATACTATGATGTTCACAAACCAGTTATACTTTCCTGTGATGCTATGAAATTTGGTCTTGGTGCAGTCATTCTACAAGAGGATCAACCTATTGCCTATGCATTGAGAACTCTTACCCAAACTGAGATGCAGTATGCCCAGATCCACAAAGAGCTTTTGGCAACTGTGTTTGCATGTTCAAAGTTCCATGATTATGTTCATGGCAGACCTATCCAGATTGAAACAGACAGCCTATGCATTCATCTCCAGCCTGACTCCAATGCACGATGCTGAGATTGCAAAAGTATAATTTCAGTCTTGTTTACAAGAAAGGCAAACTTTTTTATCTTGTTGATACATTATCTAGATCACCCAGAAACACCACAGAACTTCAAAAGAATGAGAACCTTGATTTTGAAGTCATGGAAGTGATAAACTTTTCTTCCTCACATCTTGATGAGTTGAGAGATCATACAGCCACAGATCCAGTTTTACAAAGGCTCAACCACTTTATCAATCAAGGATGGCCGTCAAAGCAATCTGGTTTACCTCAATAACTGCAACCTTATTTTCAATACAGAGATGAGATTTTGTCCACCAAAGGTATCATTATGAAAGGTCCAAAAGTAATTGTCCCAAAGTCTTTGTAACCAGAGTACATTACTACCTTGCATTATGGTCACCCAGGAACTGAATCCACCAAAAGAACGGTGAGAGGACTAATATTGAGGCCTTCTATGTCACAAAACCAAGGAGGGACCAGCACACACGACAGCAGGATATTGATAATAATTTTATTTCGAGGTAGCTAAAAAGCTGCCTGCCATAAAAATAACAGACCGGTTTCGGCTTAAAAAGCCTTTATCAATGTTACATTTCCTTCATGAAAACGTTGATTTCAAAAACAGCATCACATCCTGGTACTCTTTATATACATCTCTCTTAAAGTGGTATGCTCCTGCCATTGGCCGACAGGCTGATCTGACACAATCAAAACTTAAATATTGCATACAACAGTATAAATGAATATATAAGAATAAATTGGAAGTGGAGATCATGAGAATTTATCTAAGTCCTTATTAAAAATAATTTAAACTAATAATTTATTGCAAAAATGCAAATATTATATGGTCAAAGCCACGATGGCCCTGTGTTTGAACAAGGACTCAGTTATGAATCTGAATTTATAAATCGTCATATAATATATCATTTGGGCTTGAATAGATGGCAATATGTAGCATGAAGTGTATCTTACTACCATAATTGGTACAAGTATGTACGGATAACACAAAAATATTTTAGAATTATTGCCTAGATGTACCTTCATGTACTTCATATTCATTCAGCCCTGGTTTGAAAAATGCACCAAGTTTCGTGATCCACATACTTTCCATGTTATTCAATCTGGTATGCCATCCCATCTTAAAATTTTTGTGGAGTTGAATTTTATCAATAATGATAAACTTGAAAGGGGCACCTGTATGGTTTCTACTATGTTTATATAGAGCATTTGTTATTCGTCTGTTTCTGATAGAGCTTAGATGTTCACTGATTCTTATTCTGATGGGTCTGGAGGTCTGACCAACATAAAAAGCAGAACAGGTGCAGTAAGCCAGATAAATGACCCAATCAGAGCTGCAGTTTCCGAAAATGTTAATATTGTATACCTTGGAAGTATTTTTACTGGTGAATTCCTTTGTTTTGCAAATATGCTGGCATGCACAACAATGTCCACAAGGATAACAACCCACCAGTGGATCCCCAAAAAGTGTTGTTTGTATTGTAGAAGATGGTATGAATCTTTTATAATGTGTTAAGTGGGAATGGATGGTCCGCCCTCTGCGGTAAGAAAAAGCACATTCATCTGGGAGAATGTCATTAAGAAATGTGTTTGATTTTAATATGTCCCAGTGTCTGCTAATAATCTCTCTAAACCTAGATGTATTGTTACCATAAGTGGTGACTAATCTAATAGGCTGTTGGCATTTGATTTCTGCATCCTCATGTGATCTGTTGTATTTCAATAGTTCTGACCTGCTTCTGTCCTTGGTTTGGGTTACCGTATTGGTTAAGTGTTCCAAATTATATCCTCTATCAATGAATCTTGCTGTTAAATCCTGTGTGTGATCAGAATATTCTGCATCTGTGGAGCATATTCTTTTAAGTCGCAAAAATTGCAACTTTGGGATGTTGCTGATGATGTGGCATGGGTGAGAACTGGTGGCATGAAGTAAAGTGTTGTATTGTGGAAATTTTCTATGTATGGATGTAGCCAAGGTATGGTTAGGCAATCTTTTAATCGCAACATCCAAAAAGACTATTTCGTGATATCCAGTATTAGCTGTAAAATGTATGTCAAAAGGATTATTGTTAAGATATTCAACAAATTTAGATAATTCATCCTTACCAGCCCGCCACACCAACCAGCAATCATCCAGATATCTCCGCCAGATATCCAAATTATCGATATAAATATTGTGTTGAACATCATATATGAAGGCCTGTTCAAAATATCTCATAAACAAATCTGCGTAAATTGGGGCAAATGATGCCCCCATAGCTGTGCCTTTAATTTGCCAATATGGATTGCCTTCAAAATAAAAAATGTTTTTTTGTAGTACGTATTCTGTGAGTTTGATCAAAAAGTTATTGAATCCAGTGGGATATAAATTTGAATTGTTTAGCCAGTAAGTCACCGCCACTATGCCAGCCTTATGAGGGATGCTAGTGTACAAGGAGGATACGTCCAATGTGCATAATAACCAATCCTCTTCTAACTGAGAGTCTTCAATGATATTCAAAAACTCTGTAGTGTCTTTAATGCGTGATCTAACCATACTAAGTAGTGGTTTGAGATGTTCTGTAAGAAAAGCAGATAATGGTTCTGTAAGTGATCCCTGACCTGATACTATGGGTCTATCTGGTGGGTTGTGTAGATCTTTATGTATTTTGGGTATGAGATATAAATATTGTGGCATTGGTTCATTTACCTTGAGTTGCCTAGCAACTTGTTTGGTAATGATGCCTTCCTCTACTGCCAGATCTAGGAAGGAATCAATCTCAGATTTGAAGTTGGGTGTAGGGTCCACTACCATCTGTATGTAAAATTGTGATTGGGATAATTGTTTTAAGGCCTCGTCCTTATATTTTGAATGATCCATTACAACAATCCCACCACCTTTGTCTGCTGGAGTGATGACTATGTCCTTGTTCTGTTGTAGTTGTTAAAGTGCTAGTCTTTCAGCCTGGTTGAGATTACTTCAATTACATGTGTAGTTGTTGGAAAAATGTAGATCTTTCATAACACAGTTTTTAAATATGGAAACATGCTTATCCATAGGGGGTGTAAAATTGGATTTCCCAAATCTGAAACCAGTTGATCTTTGAGAATAAGACTGATCTGAAAAAAATATCTTGAGATTGAGAATTCTACAGAAGTTATTAATATCCTCCAATAAAAAATGTTCAGGAACAGGTGATGTTGGTACAAAATTTAAACCTTTATTGAGTACTTTGTATTGTACATTCATAAGCTCATATGAAGAAATGTTAAGAACATTATTCACTGTGTTGTTATTTGTTTCAATAAGGTTTGAAGGTTGGTTGTACCCATGTTTTCTCCTATGTTTCCTCCCTGCCCTGCGTGTGTTAGACCTAAAGGGGTAGGTTGTTTCCTTTTTGCAACTGGGGACGCCCGGTTAGAGGAAACCTCACCATCTGTTGTTGATGAGTAATCATCATCAGATGTAACACTGTATGTAGTATCATTCTTTTTTAATATCGGTCTAGGTCTCTTCCTCCCCCTTTGTGTTTTGTATGCCCCTTCACTAAACCTAACACTTTTTTGTGTTACGAACGGTTTGCCTTTCTCATAGTCAGCTAGGTCTCTGTTAAACTTGTGTATTTTCTTTTTCTTGAGTTGTTATTCCAAGCTTGCTAATTCTTTAGCTAATTCCGATAAATGACCCTGATAATAATCTTCAGCGGAAAAGATTTCAGCTTCTAAACAAGTGGTATTTATATCTGTGATCAATGCTTCTATAGTTCTTTCAGAATATTTAGAGAGACTATCTACAAAAAGCATTGATGCCTGATGTTGTGCAGTGGCCCAATCTTGTGTTAATTGGTTATCAATGTTAGCCACCAATGGTTGCAGCCTAATTCGAAGCCCTCTAAGTGTAATGTCTTTTATTTTGTACTCTTTAAAAAGCTTCAGGTGCCATATGTTGGTTCTGAGAGATTTCATTTGTCTACTAAGTTTAGAAAAAACAGAACCACATTTGTCTCTGGTATCAGTTGAGGCATTGTCTGACATAAGGGACTGACCTAGATTAAGTCCAAACACATCTAAATTGTCCTTATCCGCTGATAATCCCCTAAGGATTTGATTCAAATCCATGTTTGGGACAGTAAGGGATGAAATAGATAGTGTGGATTTATGTCTCTCACTGATAAACTAGTACCAATAATTTAAATTGTACAACTTTAAGGGGCTATATTAAGGCTGACAGAAGGTAGAATCACCAACCACAACATCAAGGGAGTCCAAAATAATCAATAGTAAATAGTCAAAATAATTCAATACGCCTGATTTATACAGTCTAGCCAAAGGTATATAGATTTAGTATGTCCTTATTTTATCAAGCCCTTACCATAAGTGGTCCTAGTACAAAAAGGATAGCCAAACAATAGTCTCAGTTATAGATTGTTGTTGAATCATATACTAATTAGGCCACCGTAAGGGTATGGTAATTTATCATTGTAATTATGTTGGAGATCTTCATAATCCCTTACAATAAGTGGTCCTGAATAAAAATCAACAACCAGTTATCTCCGTTGTGTATTAGAATGCTTAGTAGTTAGGCCACCGTAAGGGTATATTAATACTATGTAGTAATTATGTATCTTGTAATTTCTTCCAGAAAATTTGTTGTTGCTCTGATCTACCAAGCAACACAATCCTTACCAAATTTACTATATCCAATGGTAGACCATACAAACAATATATAGGCACTATTTGACATATTGCCATCTATTCAAGCCCAAATTATATATTATATGACAATTTATAAATTCAGATTCATAACTGAGTCCTTGTTCAAACACAGGGTCATCGTGGCTTTGACCATATAATATTTGCATTTTTGCAATAAATTATTAGTTTAAATTATTATCAATATCCTGCTGTTGTGTTTGCTGGTCCCTCCTTGGTTTTGTTTCAATTGGCTTGGACCGGGCACCATAGTCCACCGTGCGTGCCTCGATATTTCTTCTATGTCACAAGACATTGAGAGAGCACTTTCATCTTGTTCAGTGTGTGATAGTACAAAGCCACATCAACAGAAGAAACCACTTCAGCTTAATCAAATTCCAGAATTACCTTGGTCGACAGTAGCCACCATTTTTGAGTGGAATGGTCAACATTATTTGGCGTTGGTAGACACTTATTCCAATTGGTTCAAGATTGATCTACTTCTTAATCTAGCCTCCAGTGCAGTCATTACTAAGATTAAGTATCATTTTGCAGTGCATGGTAGTCCACACAAAGTTATTTCTGACAATGGCATGCAGTTTACAAGCCAACAGTTCAAAGGATTTGCCAAAGAATGGGACTTTAATCATGTCAGAAGTAGTCCAGAGAATCCGCAGTCAAATGGTTTGGCAGAATGTGCAGTTCAAAGTGCAAAATAGTTACTTGAGAAGCCAAAATGAGATAATAGTGATGTTTCCCTGAATTACTTGAATCTCAGAAATATTCCTCATGATGAACATCTTGGTTCACCTGCTCAGAGACTTCTGTTGAGACAAACTAGAACCACATTACCAGTCAGTAGTCAGTTGTTGGTTCCAATCTGTTGAAGAAGCACTTAACCCAGAAATCCTGCTATGATAAAACCAGCAAACTGTCAACCCATTACGAGAAACAGAAGTGGTAAGAATGCAAATGTCGAAAGGTTATGATTGGATTGTCGTCGTGAAGAATATTTGTCCAGGGCTGAGATCATACATTGTGGAATCACAAGGAGCAGTTTTTAGGTGGAATCAGAAACATTTGATACCGGTGTCTAAGCCTATACCATAGCACATAGCTTGTGAGGAAGACTCTTTATCTCAGAGTGAGTTGTCTGGTGTTCTAATTCCAGAGGATGTTCTAGAGGACATTCCTGTTCTTATGATGAATCCAGAAGTTCCTGATATGAGTTGTGCACTGCAGACTGTCCCTGTTGCTAAATTTGGTCCATATTTTTAGGTTATGAGATATGGTTGGATCTCTAAACCCTGTAGCAGATATTAAGCAACCTGGGCATGAATATTGTGCTTTGTTTTTAATGTATATAGTAATGCATGTCTAACTTTGATATCATTTTTTCAAAGGGCAATCTTTTGAAGAGGATATAGATCAATGTGTGTGTGTGTATATATACCATAAAAGAAGCTATCTAAGCGCTTGCACACATGTATAAGTACTGAGCATGTGCAAGCTAGACTGCTATTTGTAGTAAGCATGTATGTACGTAAGATTTGTCTGTTAACTAGTTCATTCATACTTTATGATGCTGCTATCCTTCCTGATATGTTTCTATGTATTAAAGCATCTAAACTCCTCTGCTTGCTTGTCTTGTGTGTTAGAGAAGGACGAGCAACAGAGAGAATGTGACAAAAGCTCTTCTCCAAGCCCAGTAAACCACAGAGAGGCACATAATATGTGATCTAAACAGTACTGATGCACTGAAATATCAGCAAAAGTAAACAGCTGATCTTCCTGCTTCAAAATGTCAATAGCTGAAGCAGAAAGATGCAAGAAAGCATGAGCTTCCGGAAATGAACAGATCTATATCTAGGGAACATCTTTCAGTTAAACCACTCTGGTTTCTATTGCAGTGCTTCTGTATCTATTAGTAATATATATATATTATTCACAGTGAGTTTTGTCATGGCAAAAGAGCCCAAAGTACAGACTTCACCTCTTCTCAATCATGATTTATTATATTGCTAACCAATATCTTTTTATGGACTATAAAGTACTCATTTTGTTAAGTGAAGATATGCCCTGGAGTTCATTGTCACCTACACTAAGTGTACACTATGTACACCTTTCCGACTGAACAGACAATAGAAACATAACTCATAACTTCTTCCTCCTAATTTTAGTTGTCCTACTGATTTTCTTGCAGCCTTAAATATTAAGGGGGGGTTCATGAAGGTTAACATAAAGTATAGACTACATGTACACTTAGTGTGACCTTTATGAGTGAGTAGGAAGCACAAAAATGTGGTAAGAATGTTCTTGAATACACCTACTGTACACTTAGTATAGGTGTTAATGAATCTGATATGCTAACAATAATTCCAAATGTCTTCTTTTCAACGGATGCAGTTATGTGGAAAGTCTTAGCTGGTACTCCAAATATACATGCCTTATGTTGACACATAATTGTTATTTCAGTTAAGGCAGAATTATAACTATTGACAATGTGATTAATGTTTAATACTGAAATACCTTTTTATATGTACCTTACACATATTAATTTTGTTGTACATGAAGCTGCATAACTATACTTCAGATGCAAGAAGGAGACAACTTTGTTAAGCACATTTGTGATGTAAGAAAAGTGCTTAACAAAGTTTGCTATGTAGCCAGAATGGAATAGTAACAGGAAGCTCCAACAATTTTAAAAGCTGCAGTGCATGTTGATCTGTCATACTTCTTTTATGAGTGTAGCAATGCTACGTGGACTACAGCTGTTATAGATTCAGCTATAGCTTGTTCTGCTCACAATCTTTAAGGCAGAACTAAGTGTGTTATTCTTAATAAAGTTGTGAAACATTTTGTGCTTTCTTTTTTTCTTTTTTTCACATTCAGTATTGTAGCATATTGGAACAGCTAAAGATTCATGTGCTATAAAGACTTTTTTAACAACACCAAGTATCTTACAGCTTTCAAAGCTGTTAAATGCTTACTTCTTCTTCACTTTTTCTTTCTGAATTTCTCTCAAGTAGATGATAGTGAACAGAACAGGTTGAACATTTGACCTGGTCTTTTTACCATAAGCAAGTATTTATACATTCTTGAATCAGGTGTCAAGATTCAACTTTTGACCTTCACTTCACTCTGGTCTCAAAGTGAATTTTTTGACATTCATGTCTCAAAATTATGAAACTGTGGTTAGCATTAGAGATTCAGTTATAATTGTGAATATTCTGAGCTAGGTATGGTGTTCTGTATCTTATCAAGGATTGATATCAGAGTATAGGCAAAGAGAAAGAAATAGGTGAGTCCTAAATGAAAGTCCAGCACTGGTAGAATTTTTAATAGAATGTAGAACAGAAGCTGCCATTAAAAAATGAATAATTAGTAGAACATGTAAAATAGTCCATGATAATTATGAGAATCAATCTGTGGAGCTTAGAAAGGATTGGGAAGAGAGATTGGATAAGCATTTCACAAAGAGACAAAGGGGACATATGTATATCTCCCAAATATGCAACAATGTCTAGAATATTTAGGATCTTTGCCTGGAAGTGTTTACATAGGTATTTTTATACCCCAAGTAGACTCCAAAGAATTTTTCCTCAGGTGGATAGCAGATGTTGGAGGTGTGATGAGCAAGAAAGAGGTGGCTGGGAACATATTTCTTGTGAGTGTAATGAGAGGGCCAACTTTAGGGATTCCCTGCAAACTGCTCTGTTGGAGATGCTAGTTGAGTGGATTGAATTGACTGGGGAGATGATTTTTTTGAGCTATGATACAGAATTGGAATTGCCTAGACATAGTAAATCCTTGATGAGTCTAATTATGGTGGCTGCCAAAAAAGCAATTACTAGAAAATGGAAATCAAAGTCAAGACCAACTTTACTAGAAGTAGTGAATATAGTAACAAAGATAAAACAACTGGAACTGGGATCTTTAGAAAGGGGATGGAGCAAACTTCATAGAAAAAATGGGAATTGTAGGAACAATATATGCAGAGAAGGAATGAGGTTTAAGAGGCAGGATTTGAATGAGCCATATAATGCTTAACTGACAATGACTGGGTAGATTATAAGTGATGTATAATGTTAGCAACTACAGCTGTTTCAATGGTGTCTGTGAAGTATAATGTTTGCAACTAAAGTGGTATCAATGCTGCTTGTTTTTCATTTATATGAATGTAAGATTGCCTGTGTCATACGTGATCATTTAATAAAGATGTTTATTGAAAAAATTTGCTAAAAGTTTTTATATATATTTACTAATAAGCTTGATGCTAGTTTTGTAATGGTGGCAAGATCAACAGTTACAACATTTTCTGATCTGGACTTTTTCCTTTGGGCAGACTGTGTTTTATCCCCTAATAAAAGTCATGCTTATTTGTATTTGATATTGTATAATGCATGTCATATAAGCTTATCAAAGAAAAAAATTTGAATATGGTAATATGCTTTGAGATCAAGACACAAGAATATGACTATTCTGAATTTAAAATTGCTTCTGTTTATGTATCTGCCATTCACTCTATTGTTACTCTTTTTAAATAATTGCTCAGAAGCAGTTTATAGAATACTTTGATCATCAGCATAGCTGAATAAACCAAAATATTACTGTTGAGAAAAGGTTAACAGGAATGTCATCATTCTGCTTGAAGGTATATGGGGTGGCTTGTGAATCCTGATTTCCAGGACAATAACTGCGTGCATGTGGATATCAACAGGAAAAATCAGCTTTTGAATATATGGTGTTAATCTTTGTGAAAAGTTTCATACAGAGGAGAGAGGATTACTAAATGGCAGTTTCTCATATGGGTGTCTTAAACAAGAAAATGAATCATCTCACCATTGAATGGCTATGTACTATAATTAATTTATTTTTGAGAGTAATCAGTTTCATCTGGGTTGGCAGTATGAGGTATGTTTTTTTTCTGTAAATAGCAACATTGTTGTGGTATCTTGAGAGAAAAAAATGTGTTTAATTCTCCTGGTGTGAAATGTTACAATGCATGCATTGCATTTCTTGATGATATTTGTATTATTTGGACAGATGCTGAGTAGCAGTTTATGGAGTTTTTAGATTATACACATTAAACTCCACTTTTTTTTTTGAGATTTGTAAATCACTTTTATAGGATGGAATTACACTATTTAGATTTTTCAGCCCAGGCATTTATAGAAAGCCTATCCTTTCAAACTCATATTTGCATTATGACAGTTGTCATCGTATGTATCAAAAGAGGAATCTAATGAAGGGCCATTTGGTATTTCTAGTGAGAACAACCTTTGAGTGGGATCAGTTTATTACAGAGGCTTTGCAATTAAAGTTTATGTTTATACAGTGTTCTCTTCCACCAAATGTTTTGATGAAATTTGTCAATAAGTTATTACTAAGAAGAGAAACAGAATGTATTTTCTCTGTAATGATCTAAGTATGATGTTACCTGATTCAAGATTACAACTTGCATACTTCCACTTCACGCCCATGACTCCTTATGGCATCCAGAACTTTTTTGAGCCTGGTTTCATTTTCTAAGTGACTTTCCATCTAATAGCAGGCATTATTAGATAATGTAAGGAGTTATTAACCAAATAACACTAACATCACTATTCATCACTTAACATTCATATGTTTATATTTTTATAACTGAGAACCCTACATGTTATTGAGGGATATGGTGTGATATGCCATGATAGGAGACATGAAAATTTATTGTCAGTGTCTATTTATTGGAAATGTTATTGTCGGTTTCTATTTATAGGTTCATCAGTTAGTACTAGGCTAACTGCCCTTTCAGGCCATTTTAAGCCTAGCCAGTTACTCCATGTGAGAATCAAACACTGCACCTTGTATCTGTAAGGTAAATACCTTAACCATTATACCAATCTCCCTATCTATATTATATCTACCTTATATACCTACTTTATATCACACTGTACCTAATATATTGCTTGTTGTTTGTTAGTAATTATTGAAATAAACACTATTTCTATATGTACTTGATACTTCAAAAAACTAGTCATTTACAAACTGTTGCGCGTCATCAGGTGGAACCTTAGATGTTGTTGAAGAAAACTGTCTTTCAAATTTGCACTGTAAATTGATATCTATAAATATTTAGTGTTATTTATATTGCTAATTATACAATTACACATGTTTTCATATTTCTGACAATAGACAATAAACATGCGCTCACAGAGGAATTTCTTGTTGTCATGTGAAAACATATGTCTGTTTAACAAAAATGTTCTAACAATATATGTCAAGGTTATACAGCTTCCAACATATGATAAATTGTTTGTGAAAGTTTAGCAAAAAATACAACTTTGCATTTGTGTGCATTATAATATATTGTAGTATTTTGGAAAGACTATCCCGAGGATTTAATAAACTCTGTGTAAGCACTGTGTAGAGCCGACATGGAATGTAATTGTGTACATGGCTATGGCTCTCCATGTCAGTGTGCTATGCATATTATTGATGATGCATTGCTGAAGGAGAGCATAGGATCAGGGTTATTGAATCAGGGTAGGGAGAAGTGTAGAGGTTACCCGTGGTTGTGGATGGCCTGTACTGCTCCTCACTACTGTTGAAATGCTGTAAATTGGGTGAAATGTGCAATATTTTATTTTAATTATTTTTTTCTGTTTTTTATATTTTTGCTCAGTGCAGAATGGAGGAATATGAAGCTGTGCTCACATATAGACAGCTGACACATGCCAGACATCTAAAAATAAAACACAGATGTCATTAATTATCATAATTACATATTTTTATCTTAAACATGTTTGTATTTTTTCTGTTTTTTTTTTTTTAATTGCTGCTTGTGTGGCAGAACTCATGCATGCATAGTTGGCAGTTGCTAGACATATAAAAATAGAAAATGGGTGTAATTTCTTATTCATATCTGGGTCTATTTAAGCATATTTGCTCAGCATGCCATGCTGCTTAGCAATGCTAACAACTAACTTAGTAGTATATGTGAAGGTATACTAGTTTTTATAATATCCAAGTAGCTAAATGGATATAGATAGAACCTAATGTTTAGTAGGTCCTGGGTTTGAGTCTGCAGCAGTGATACGATATCTATAATTTAATATATTATATATGTTTCATTTTAAAAACAAATTTGTGAAATATGGCACTGCTGTGCTGGGCTGAGCACTGCTTAAACATGCTAATGGCTACCTTTGATTGCAAGGTGCTAAGCTGAGCTAAACCCCCCGCTGTACAAGTTTTTCCACTGCTTAACTGAGCTTAGCGATGCAGCACTTTTTTGCACGTTTCTCAGTGATGTGTAAGGGCAGGAAAACAGCCTGTATTAGGTGCAATAGATGGGAATTCTGCAACAGTCTTTGGAGTCTGATAAACTGGTGATATGAAAGGTGGTGCTGGTGAAGGTGCACACTTTTGGGTGCGAAGATGGGGTATTCAGGAGTCCAAGGTCTTTGTTGGGCTCCTGGTAAAAAAATCATGAACCCAGGCTGCTGCAGAGTGGTTTCCAGGGCTCAGAGTGTAAGGTGGAGGCCTGGGACTGGTTGGCCAGGGAACTCACCAGTGCTATTAGTATCCCCCACACTGGTAAGCAGTGTTGTCACCATTACGATGACATGAAGAGGAGAAAGACGGGAATCTTGGACACCTGGTTCCAAGAAGCTAGAGGTGGGAATGCCCCACAAATGTGTGAGTATGCTTTCTGATTGCACCGTGAGTGTGGTATGTATGGATTTATTATACCAACTGTAGTGCAATAAGCAAGAAAGAGTAAAGCATTTACTGTAATGAAGTATACACCATAAAAACTGTAGTGCAATAAATGGGCAAGTAGAATTGTAGTGCAATGAATGAACAATAACAACTATATTGCAATAAACAATACCAATAACAGTAAGCAAAATGGTATACAGCAGGATTGTGTTGTCATAATCATTGCAGTAGAGCTGTATGCATTACTTATCTATGGTTAGGTTGCTGCAGTCAAGTGTAACACTGTAATAGATGCAGACTGCAAAACTAATGGCCTGCAAACTGTATTGTTTAACACATAGTAATGTCCAATGCTGTCTCCAGGACAATATCAGTTACATAATGCTCTCTGTTCCTCCTACTTCAGGTAATAGAGGGATATGGGTGAGGTAGCCCAGTCTGTGAGCAGATATTGTGTGGACTTCACAGACATTTATCAGCAATACCAATAAAGTGTTAAGCAGCATTGTTGATTCCTAAATAAATTTGTTTTAATAAATGCAGTACAGCTGTATTCCATGCAAGTGTGTGTTCTACTGTCGCTGCAGTCATATATACCACTGTAATATTTCTGGAATTCAAAATGAATTCAGTCACATAGGTTCATAGATTAGTACTAAGCTAACTGCCCTTGTGAGCCATTGTAAGCCTAGCCAATTATCCCTTGTGAGACTCAAACCCTGCGCCTTGTGTTTGTAAGGCAAACACCTTAACCATTAGGCCACCCTCCCAACCCCTGCTGTCTTCTTCTCCCACTCCAGGAACTAATGGTATATGGGTGAGGTAGCCCATGTTATGAACAGATATGATTGTGGTTACATTACCCAGACACTTATCAGCAATACCAATGAAGTGGTAAGCAGCATAGTTGATTCCTAAAGAGATTTATTTCAATAAATGCAGTACAGCTGTATTCCATGCATGTGTGTTCTATTGTCACTGCAGTCAGGTAGAGCACTGTAATAGTTTTAGAATGCAAAATGATTTTAGTCACATAATGCTATTTTTCCCACTCCAGGAACAAATGGTTTATGGTTGAGGTAGCCCATGTTATGAGCAGATATGATTGTGCTAACATTTCACAGACAGTTATCAGCAATACCAGTAAAGTTAAATTTTTTACAGATGTCCCCTGCAGTCACAGCTATTGGGTTCTATTCCCATGCCTGCCAATTAAGGCATGATGGATGTCTAGTTTATGTACTGTACACAAACATGCCTCTCAAGTGTCACAATTTCACGTAATGTAATTAAAACTGCCTAATCCATCTGTCACAGTATTACCAGAAAAATGATTACCTGGAATGCAATGTATTACCAAATCTGATTACAGAATACCTTGGTAGTTATAGCATTCCACATTATGTGACAGTGTTCTGTATAGTTGTGTACCTGGATTTGTTATTGCTTGGCCTACATTGACCCATGCTAACAGCTTGAGAGGTATGTATGTGAAACATCACCTATAGGAGAATTGTAGTCACTGTACTCAGAACTGCCACTACATGCCTGTAGAGTATTTAGTATCTTTTTCAGGGATATAGTCTACATTGTCAGCAATGGATTGTTTCCCTCTCTCTCTCTCTCTCCCTCCCACCCCTTATCTTCATTTTTCATTATTTATTATTATGATTTAATATTAACATATGTTGTTTAACTATATTTTTGCAAAATGTGATGTAATATTGTTATGTGTTATTAAAATTCACTATTAGCATACTTTGTTAAACTAACTATGGCTTACTTCTTACTGGTATGTTGTTACCATACTGAATATTATGTTACTTACTGTTGTGTGACACACACTATGCATTAATATGTATTTGGATGAATTAAAATGATGTTCTGTTTTGTTAATAATAAGAATGATTTGGTTATTACTAACCTTAGCTTATTGCTATACCTCATTCACCACAGAACATCAAGGTAAACCAGTTCTGGCTGATCTGATTACCTTGCCTCAACCGGCCATGGCACTGGGTCCCAGCACATCAGGGACGCAGACAAGTGGTGGCCCCTCTGCTGCCCCTGCACTATCTGTGGTGTCAGGTAGTACCGCCCCATGGTATGGGGTCCAGCCCCCCTTCTGGGTGTGGTGGTGGAGGGGGTTTTGTCACCTGGGATAAGCTGTTGGTCTTGGTAACCAGGATAGTCTACCGTGGGTTTGACCACTGCCTGCATTAGATTGAGGGCATGCTGGCTGACCTGGTGGGACAACCTTGCCCAGGTGCCCATCCTCCAGCACTGAAACCCTCAGGGCAGTGAAGGAGAAGTGCCGACAGTCCCATGGGGGATGTGAGTCATGCTGCTGCCATCTGGAAGCACATGGGCTTGGATTCCACAACACCATCCCTATCCAAGGTGTTCCCTGTCATGTGTCGCACACTGCCCCTGTCTGCTGTCTTGTCTGTCTTTGCAAATGAATCCTCACCTTCCAAACTTACCTCCCCCAAATGTACTTATGTCCCTTCCTCAACATTCCAATCTCACCTTAAAAAATAAATAAATAAATGGGTACCTGTCCCAACAAAAATCTTCCCATACATAGCTCTCCATTTCGCACACTTGTCCATTGGCTACACATAATTTGGTCCAATTGGTTTGACAATGCAGTTATGTTCACAGTACGACAAACGTAGATCAAGTAGATAATAAGCAAACAACTTGTAGTCAAGTAAATCCCAGTTTATTAAAAAACACTCTAGCTCCTCGGCTAATGCTTAGCCTTCAAGGAGTAAATTCAAAATAATACTGATTCACATTTTATACCCTTAAGTATTCAATAAAACACTTAATCAATTAAATAATTAAACATTTAAATATTTAAATTTCTATTTAAACAATATGAATTAAAAACAAATATTTCTTAAACTAAACAATGCATTTCCAGCAACAATCTATAGTTAAACCTTGTGGGATCAAAGTCCCAAATTTCAAAATAAAAATAGTCTCCTTATATAAAAACATATTTCTGTTATGATTCACATTTTCTACCTGTATTTGTTGTAATACTGTAGCTGTTAAATCTTTAGGATCACTTTCATGATATAATTTAAAATGCTGAGCTAAGGGGCTTTCTTCTTTATTCATTCTAATGTCCCTTAAATGTTCTAGTAACCTAATTTTGAACATTCTCTTTGTTTGACCTATATAAAATGTATTACATACACATTTTATAGCATAGACTACACTCTCTGTTAAACAATTAAATGTCACAGCAGCTTCAAATTTAATGTTAATAATACTAGAAAATGTCTGCACAACATGTTTGCAATACAAACATCTACAACAAGGTGCAATACCTAAAAACTGAATCTGTTGTGTTAACCTTATTTGTGGTCTCCTGAACTTTGTTTGAACTAACATATCTTTCAGATTTGCTCCTCTCTTATAAGAAAATATTAAATGCAGTTATGTTGTCTCACCCCTCTCTCTGGGGTTGAGAGTTCAGTCATGTACAAATGCTGTCAAAGTACACAGTTGTTGCTGTACAAGAAATGGATAGCAGTAGTTCCTTCCTAAACCCTTTCTGCATATCCCTTCCTGCCTTTCGCTATGTTTTTCTCCTTGATTACACCTCATTTCACCACTTTCCTATCTCCCATTTTTCTTTTCTTTATATTTTTAGTGCAGTGCTGCATAGCACACCACTTCACACGGCTTCACTAAGCTCAGCTAACTAGAGCTATATTGACTATATGTCTTTTTAAACTTGTAATACACACTTCCAAAATAAATATCTGTCCCATATTTCGAACCCAAGACCAGCGCACCTGCAGACCACTGCATTAACCTGCCACACCACACAACTCTTACTTAAAACAGGTGGCTTAAAGAAAACATAGTAATTGCCAGTTCCAATCATTAAGCATGTTTCAGCAGAGTTGTGTGTCACACTGTGGCACACAAACTTGATTAAAAAGTAATTAAATTAAAAAGATTAAAAATGGGAGTGTACCTTGGAATCTGGTGCAATAGTACACCACTACAAAAGCAAAGATATAATAATGGATGTAAGTGAGGCCTATGACAGCAGGTAAATGTGTGCTTCATCTGCAAAATGTAGAAAGACACCTGCTAAGGGATTAATGGCAAAAATACATATCCAACTGGGATCCTGGTGCACACATACATCCATATAATGCCATGAACATACTGATGTATGTAGAAAATGTATGTCACACCCTGTATGTGTGCACATATATCTTGCAAATACACCTGCTGCAGCAGTGACTCAGTCTGTTAATCACCATTCAAACAATATATTTTGCCACACACTATCCTGGGTTGAAATCTAGTGGTGTGTAGAAGTGAATTTACAGTATTGTAAAGGCAGCAATTAATGACTGAGTCATGCACTCTTTATCCACACAATGCATTTCAAATGACATGCCTGCTTTTCACTGATGGGGGACACATGTCTGCTAGTAGAAACACACTTCACATATCCCTATAGCAAAAATATGTCATAAAGTATCCCATCATGCATTAATATGCATTCTCACAGAATGTCTATGCAGGTAGTGTAAATAAGGGCCACTAACAGCAGAGTGCACCACACATTCCTTCCAAAGTCACTGTGCAGATTATCACAGCTGCACAGTTAACATACACATTGGAAATCCCTGCTTTTAACAAGCTCTGCCTCATACACGCTGCAAATTACTACCAGATTGTAACACATGGCTGGGCAATTGCTTAAATGGTGGACATATTCTTATATTTATACCATGTCTTACTCAAGGACACACCAAACATGTTGCCAAGTACTTTATTAGTGATACTGTTGCCTAACATACTTACCTTAAACACATGCCATATTTGGAGTGGAAAGGCGAGCCTCATTCTGGCTCTGCCATTACAACAAGGCTGACACAGCTCTCATGGTTACTCCTACAGGTTGTTGTCCTCTCTGCCTATGTCTATTACCTGCAGTGGCAACTGCTGCTTGTAGCACACACACCTCTATGGTAAGGTTTCTGTTACAGGCCTACCCTCTGCAATGATGCAGTCTCCTCACCTCAGTAATGTCCAGCAGAACATATCAGAAAGGGGCCCTAACCTACATAAAGGCCTTTTATGTTGTACAGTGGTCGCATGCCATTGGCTGATGATAGTGCAAATCAGCTGTGTCACCTGCAATTAGCATTTCAGACCCACAGATTGGTTCAAAGACAATCACCTGCTAATGAGAAGCATGTTTAAAAAGCAAGCAGCTGGCTATATGGAGCCAGTTCATAGGTTCGTAGGTGTGTACTAGGCTAATGGCCCTGGATCCTTTACAAGCCAAGCCCATAGGATTACCCTGGCATCATGCCACCTGACCTATGTTTCCAGTGCCTCTGTTGGGTAGAGCCACTGGAGTGATCCCTGGGGTGAATTTTCTATTTCCCATCCCCTCATCAATATTTTTCTTGAAGAAGGCAAGTGAGGTGCTCTGTTTGACATGTATGAGAAGTCTATTCCATAGCATGGGCAGTCTCTGGGTTATGATCCTGTCCGTCCAGCACGTTCTGTTGATTGTTGTAATGAGGTCGAGTTCTCTGGACCTTGTGGTGTGGAGGGATTGGGATTTCTTTTGATGCAGCATTTCCAACAGAGCTGGGTCAGACATGGCTTTATAAGTCAAGCAGAGATTGCCTCTAAGTAGGCAATATGAGACAGAGAATAGTTGGAGCTTTTTTTTAGTCTTTCCATACAGGACAAGTATTTAAGGCCTAGGATCCTCTTTGTGAGGTACTTTTGCAGCCTCTCCAGTTGTTGCAGGTGTCTATTGGGGTACATGCCAAATGGGGCATTGTACTCAATGATTGGCCTAATGAGGGAAGACTAGAGGGAGACAATGACCTCTTTCTCCCTGGATGCAAAACCCTTAGTAATGAAATGTGCCACATAGAAGGACTTTCTGATCACAGTGGCAGTGTGATGGTCAAATAAGAGGATGCTGTCAATCTGTGTTCCCAGATCTCTTATAATGCTTTCTGCGATCAGTGGACTACCATTGATGTGGTAGTTCATGGGAACTGGGTTTTTCTCAGTGGGGATGATGACACATTTTTTGGCATTGAGCTTAAGGCCATGGTTCTGACATCAGTTGTTGGTCTCAGTGGGGGTCTTTCTGTAGGATGTCAACATCACTTGGGGAGTTAATAATGGCTCCCAACTTGCAATCATCTGAAACCTTTGTCAGCCAGAGTCCCTTCATGATGGACTGGACTTCTGAGAAGTAGATTTCAAACAGGAGATGACCCAGGACCGATTCCTGTGGAACTCCACTCATGACTGGTTGGCAGTCTGACTTGGAGTCAGCTACTTTCACAATGTGGGTTCTATCTGTGAGCCAGTTTGCAACCCACCTAGTGATATAGGAGTTTATGCCTAGCTTATTCAGTTTTTTTATGATTCCTCAGTGAGGAATGGTATCAAAGGCCTTGGCTAGATCAAGGTAGGCTGTATGAACTACCTTGCTTTCATCCACAGCTCTGTTGACTGACTCAAAGAAGATGACCAAGTTGAGCAGGCATGATCTACCCTTCAGAAAAACAAACTCTGTGGGATCCAGAGTTTGGAGATTCCCTATATCCTTGTTTATTAGGTCTATAATGATGCATTCCATAGCTTTGCATATTAGACTTGTCAAACTAATGGGGCGATAATAACCAGGATCTGTAGTCACTCCTCCTTTGTGGGGAAGGATGACTGTAGCAGTGCGCCATTCATTAGGGACAAAGCCTGAGGTGAGGCTGTGATTGAACAGAGCACAAAGGTGAGGTGCCAGTTCACTCTGTAGTTCATCTAGAACACAGACAGGGATATTGTCAGGTCCCATAGAAACTGTATTCTTGCAAACACCACCAAAAACGCCAAAAAACCACAGTAACTCAAGACCAAAAGCCAGAAAGCGAGATCGCAGGACTCAGCTCCTCAAAGTGAAACGTTTATTCAATCCAAAGATGATGAAAGGGAAATAAAACCACCATTAACGCCTTTTACAAAAATCATAAAACAAACAGCGTTTTCGTCAGGTTAATCGACTTCATCAGATGACCAGTACATTTCCAACTCTCCTTTTTATAATGAAATCTATTGACTCACTTAATCAATTAAATAATTAAAAACAAATTCCTTATCTTAATTATTCAATGAAACTTATTACAGAAAATTATAATATAAGTGTAAAACATGGGAAACTTTAAAAAATGGGAAACTTTAAAAAATGCATATATGTTTAGTTTCAAAATTTTATACCCTAGTACATGTTTGTTTCTTCATCTTACTAGCTGCCAAGAATTAGGTGTTAAAAATCTTTTCTTAAATACATTGTTATTTAATTATACATAATTAATCTATAAAAACTCTGTTTAAAATATTAATAATCACATTAAAAATCATGTAGATGAAGCATAATCTCAATTCAATATTACCAGGAATAAATACATGAAATATATATACACATAAAAGGAACCATATATAAAATGAGCATGTATAGTGACATCTAGGGGTGGAATGCCCTTGTTACATCTTTACCTATAATTTAGCTGCTCTTAACCTAAGTAGTGGCAGTATAGATATTTTATCATTTAATCCTGGAAATTTATCTGAGTTCAAGGACAACTGCCACCACAACTCCCTATATTCCACTCTATCTTCCCAAGGACCACCCCTGATGTATTTTTTAACTTGTTCAATTATTAAAAATTTGTATTTATATTCCCTACATGTTTTACTGTGTTTGTAAAGTGCATTGCTTTCTTTACCTGTCAATATATCGTACATATGTTCGTAAATCCTTCTTTCCTTCCTTATTTAAAACATGATAGCACTGTCTACAACGTCCACACTTATATGTGCCTTTTTTGATTTTGTTCTTGTTTTTCCTATGACCACATTTAGTTTCTAAAATATTGCCTAAACTTTGGGAATTCTTGTATATAACCTTCTTAGGGATGTTGTCCATACCCTCTGTATCTGTTAATACTGTGAATCTATTCCACTCTCTGAAAAATATTTTTCTGATTCCATTATTCAACCCATTATATTCTAGGACCAAGGCCCGAGTAAATTCCTCACCATTTTTTGCATTTCTCATAATTTAAATCTGTGCCACCTTCTCTTTCATCCCCTATTTCGTCCATCCCTTTACTACAATATATGGGGGCAAATCTATCCTTTTGTCCTTTCTCCACTTCTTTCCTAATTCCTTTGATAAATGACACAGGGTAGCCTCTTTCTTTAAACATGTTTTCTAATAAATCACATTCATTCTTAAAGTCAATATCTGAACTAGTCATCCTACTCCCTCGGACAAATTGCCCTTTAACAATGTTTTTTTTGCAGTGTTTAGGATGGGCACTTTGATAGTGCAGATAAGAATTACAGAAGGTATCCTTCCTATGTATTTTGGTTTCAAATTTATTGCCCACTTTATACATTTCCAAGTCCAAATATATCATTTTATTTTCAGATATTTTGTGAGTGAATTTTAGAAAACAGGTAGTATTATTAATATATTTTATAAACTCATCTAATTTATCTAACCCTGCTGTCCAAAAAATTATAATATCATCCAGGAATCTTTTGTAAAGAATCCAGGATGATTTATATTTGGAGTCTATAATGTATTGCTCCTCCCATTTGGCCAATACGAGGTTTGCATAAGAGGGGGCACATGCTGCCCCCATAGCAACACCCTTAATCTGTTGAAAAAACTCACCTTTAAAATAGATATAGTTATACTTTAATACTAGGTCAATAAGCCATAAACTTGCTAGTTTATCTTTATGTGTCATTTTCTCATATTCGAATACAATTTCCTCTAGCATTTCTTTACCTTCCAAATAAGGGATGGAAGAAAATAAATCAACAACATCGATCGTGATTAATAAAATGTTATCCTGCCACTTACATTTATTAAGACTTTTCAACAGGTCCCATGAATCCTTTAATATACTTGTTTTATTGATCCATATGGGTTTTAATTTTAAATCAACATATTTGGCTAATGTTTGCGTCTTGGATCCTTCAGCTGATACTATAGGGCGGAGTGGGGGATCCTCCTTATTTTTATGTATTTTTGGAATCCCGAAGATCGTAGGTATCCTAGGTTTATCAACTTTTAAAAATTTGTAACTTTTATGATCTATTAATTCTTCCTGCAACATATCGAAAAGATCCAAATCAATCTTGTTGTAGGAAATATTAATCTCATTTAAAGATGCAGTTACATATCTATCTTCTTCCCATAACAGTGAATACATCTTACTATCATACAACATATTATCCATTATAATGATTCCTCCGCCTTTATCTGGCTTCATGACCCTTATGTCAGGATTGTGTTTCATATCGTATAACAATTCTTTCTCTTTTTTAGTTATATTCTCTTCCTTATTCCACCTGTTACTATGTTTCCTAATTTCCCCCTCCAAAACTTTCTCCAAATTTTTTAACTGTGGATGAAGTGGGGGGGTTATAGGTACTTTTTCTTTTTAAGCCCTCATTAGGGCCACCATGCAGGCTAGAAAGGAAAATGCTAAGATTCACTTTCCTCAGAAACAATTTTATATCGAGGATGCTTTTAGTAACATCACCTTTGCAATAAGGAATAAATTTCAAACCTTTGGAAAGTAAAGTAAAATGTTCTTTTTCAATTGTAACTTTACTAAAATTATAAATGGAAAAATTGTCACATGTATAACATTGTCCTTCAGCCACTATCAGTTCCTCACAAATATTAGCATTGTCAGGAGCAGGTTGGGTTGGGAGGGTATCTAGTATCTCCCCCTCCCCCTTCTCCCTCCATTCCTCTGAAAATTTGTATATTGTGGGGCCTGCCTGTTCAGTAGCCTTTCAGACCTCCTTAAAGGGGGAAAGGCTGAATCATATTCCCTATCATACTCAGGATATAATTCATCCCTATTGTCCGATGCCTCCGGGTTAGGCTCCATATCAGGGTTATCCATTCTGTCCTGATAAAGTTTGTAATGACTATTTTGGTAACTGAAACCTCGAGGTTTAGGGTAACATGTCAAATTTTCATACTCTTTAAAGTCCCTTTGTAAATTTTTATTTTCCTGTTAATAATATCATTACATTTTTGGTCAATATCCTTTCTTATGTCATAGTACTTTCTCTTTTCTTCCTGTATTCCAAAAAATAAATCATTGTGTATGTACTGGTCCAAAATTTCTATGTCTTTATGTAGAGCTTCCTGAACTCTACCATTTTCCTTAATGATTAACCTAAGCACATCTAAACCACATTTGTTAAAAACTTCACATAACTCTTTGTAATACTCAGTGTCATAACCAACATTATTAGGAAATTTAAAAACTCGTAAGCCCTTAGGCACAATATTCCTAGATATAATTCCCTTAAATATTCATTTTCAATTTCCAATTATCTAAATTTGAACATTAAATTGTTAAGGTGTTCCAGTTTATTTTTGTAGGTGCCATCCTTAAAATTCCGCTGTCCATTTTGTATATCTTGAGGGTTAAAGTTAAAATTTAACTGAGGTTTGGACCTTAACCAGTCTTTGGTATTTATATAGTTAATTTCACCAGTAAACACAGTACCTTGTGGAGGCAAAATGCCTCTGTTGTTGCTTCCTTCCATATTAATGCCCGTCATTCCATGGTTGCTGGAATGCAAAATATTAGGTGTATTTTCCAGTTGAAAGGTTTCTCCAGGGTCGCCGACGCCACCTCTATTGCCTATAAGCTCCCCTTGATTACGACAGTTATTCCTCATATCTTTGCCATCGTTGCGCGAATTACCAGGGCATATGGGTCTATTAGAAGCTCCCAAAATGGACAAACTAAGCGGTGTGAGGATGTTGATGTGGAATAGATTCACAGTATTAACAGATATAGAGGGTATGGACAACATCCCTAAGAAGGTTATATACAAGAATTCCCAAAGTTTAGGCAATATTTTAGAAACTAAATGTGGTCATAGGAAAAACAAGAACAAAATCAAAAAAGGCACATATAAGTGTGGACATTGTAGACAGTGCTGTCATGTTTTAAATAAGGAAGAACTTTTCATAGAGAGTAGGAACAAATGGATATATAGTCCTGATTATTTTAACTGTGAGACTACAGGTATAATATATCTAGCTGTTTGTGAAGTTTGTAATTCCTTCTATATAGGGAAGACGAAGAGAGCTCTCCAAAGAAGGATTTACAAACATATGTACGATATAGTGACAGGTAAAGAAAGCAATGCACTTTACAAACACAGTAAAACATGTAGGGAATATAAATACAAATTTTTAATAATTGAACAAGTTAAAAAAGACATCAGGGGTGGTCCTTGGGAAGATAGAGTGGAATATAGGGAGTTGTGGTTGCAGTTGTCCTTGAACTCAGATAAATTTCCAGGATTAAATGATAAAATATCTGTACTGCCACTACTTAGGTTAACAGCAGCTAAATTATAGGTAAAGATATAACAAGGGCATTCCACCCCTAGATGTCACTATACATGCTCATTTTATATATGGTTCCTTTTATGTGTATGTATATTTCATGTATTTATTCCTGGTAATATTGAATTGAGATTATGCTTCATCTACATGATTTTTAATGTGATTATTAATATTTTAAACAGAGTTTTTATAGATTAATTATGTATAATTAAATAACAACGTATTTAAGAAAAGATTTTTAACACCTAATTCTTGGCAGCTAGTAAGATGAAGAAACAAACATGTACTAGGGTATAAAATTTTGAAACTAAACATATATGCATTTTTTAAAGTTTCCCATTTTTTAAAGTTTCCCATGTTTTACACTTGTATTATAATTTTCTGTAATAAGTTTCATTGAATAATTAAGATAAGGAATTTGTTTTTAATTATTTAATTGATTAAGTGAGTCAATAGATTTCATTATAAAAAGGAGAGTTGGAAATGTACTGGTCATCTGATGAAGTCGATTAACCTGACGAGAACGCTGTTTGTTTTATGATTTTTGTAAAAGGCGTTAATGGTGGTTTTATTTCCCTTTCATCATCTTTGGATTGAATAAACTTTTCACTTTGAGAAATTGTATTCTTGGCCTAGGACAGTGCTGTTTTAACCTGTGCAGCAGTAATACTGGGTTCCTAGCAATCTACTGGTATTGTGATTGGTCTTTTGGGGGGAAGAGTTGGCACTGTATCTGTCGGCCAGTATATTGGCAATATCTGTTGGCTTGGTTTAGGAGGTACCATTATGCAGCAGCTCAGAGCAAATCTGGGTATTGCCGTGGAGGTTCTTTACATGACTATAGAAGGCCTTGTGGTTGTCCTTACTATCTGCTGCAATTCTCTTTTCATAGCTAGCTTTAAAGGATTTGATGAGGGATCTCAACATTTTGTTGAGGATGATCAGGGAGTTTTTCCAGTCTTGGGACTTAACCTTATTCCGCATCAGTTTCCTCCTTCTCTTGTAGAGTTTGTTTATGGCATGAGATCACCAGATTGGCTTCCTTTTCTTGGAGGAGAGTGTCTTGGTTCTATAGGGTATGACAAGATCCATACATTTGTGTATGTGTTTGTACAATGCATTGATGCATGATTTGGTGGTCGTGCTACTAGTCTCCATTTGCATGAGTGTCGTGAGGTTAGCCACCTCTGTTCTTAGGAGCCCAAAGTTAGCTTTGGAGAAGTTTTTCATGGTGGTTACCCTTGTGGAGGGGGGGCTGGGAAGGATGTCGATTTCCAAGGTGATTAGCTTGTGGTCAGATCTAACCAGGGAGGAGTTGGTGTAGAGCAGTGGTCACCCATGTTAATAATGACCAGGTCAAGGATGTTGTTACCTCTAGTGGTGGTAAGAACAAGCTGGTGCAAGCATTGGAATTAATGAATTCCAGGAAGCATTGGGCAAATGTATTGGTACATGAGTAGTTTTCCCATTTAATCGAGGGGTAGTTGAAGTCACCCAGTATGACTGCGTTAGGTTGGACCCTAATATTCTCCAGGGTGCTTAGGAACATGGAGTGAGTGTCTTGGGACATGGTTGTGGACCTATAACAGTCTACAACCTGAATCGCAGTCTTACCCAATGTTAGCTGCACCTGAAGTATCTCTGATGCATTATGTTGGGCTAACAGTCTAGAGCTGTGTGCATCCTTAATGAACATGGAAACACCGCCACCTTTCTTGTTTTACTCCAAGTTCTGGAGCCAAAAGGTGTGGAATGAGTTAAAGCCTGGTAGTTCAGGGGTGCTTTCTGCTGCCTTGAACCAGGTCTCTGTTACAGCACAAATGTTGATGTTCTCCATTTTAAGGAGTGCTTCGAGCGAGTGCATTTTGAGATTTAGACTTCTAGCATTGAGCAGCATGACGCTCAGATTGCATTTGTTTGTAGCTGTTATGGTGGTAATTTTGCCTTTGAAACACCACATAAAAAGGCACTATAGGAGTGGCAAGAGCATTGGCCAGTATCTGGAATTCCAGGGGTGATGGATGCAGGCCATCTCTGGGAAAACATCGAGGTCAGTCAACAGATACTGGATCCCCTTAGAATGACACCAGAAACTTTGCCAGTTGTTGAAATCAATCATTTTCTGCTTGTACTGTAGTTTCATTCTGGGTGATGGTGGGATGCTGCTCAGAGCTAGTGTCGTACCCACCTGGGCTACATAATCTGAGAGCTCCTGCATGTCTCTTTTCATGTAGTACAGGGAGGTACAGCTCAGGTCATTCACACCCACATGTACAATGACAGAGTCATATTTGTACCTGTTGTTGAGGGACCTGAGTGCGTGCATTATATGGCAGATCCTGGCACCCGACAGACAGCTGACTATTACTTTCTCCTTATTTAACCTAGTGAGTGGGACATCAGTATGCCTCACTATCGAGTCACCTATGACTAGTGTGCTGGGCATGCTGTTTTGCCTTAGGGGCTTTGGTTGAGTGGCACACTGTTTACGAGAGTTATGTGTCTTGTGATTAGTGTTGTGTTGTGGTGGTCAAGTGCGTTTCTGCCTTGGAGGTCTCTGCTGTTTGGGTAGATTTTTATTGAGCGCCTTCACGAAGGTGGGTGTCTGGTTTGTGTTTTGATGTGAAGGCAGTGCTGATGTGTGTTCTGGAGGGCTTTGTGTTCCATGTGGTGGGGTGCAAGTGTTGACCTTCTCATCTTGACCAGCCATTCTGATCTTGGCTGGAGAGTGCGTTGTTTCCAGTTTGGATATATAAGTGCATCTCTTACAAGTCTGAGTGTTGGGAGGTAAGAGGAGAGGGTTGTTGGTGTATATGAGGCAGTTGCTAAATTGCCTCAGGATGCCGAAGTTCACCAGTTTAACAGGAGAAAGTACAGGGAACTGACATTTAGACATGCCTGGAGGGGTGGGCATTAATAAGTACTGGAGCTGTTTCCTTGTAGAACGTTTAGTGTTGGTAGCACTTTTGTGTGCTACAATAATTGCTACAAGAAGTCTGTTATGGTAAAGTGCTATACTAATAAGCTAGTAGAAGTGCAGGAGAGGAGAGAACGAGCAGATCTAAGGGAAAACTTGAAGAGCAGACTTTGGCACCTCTCAGAAGCTTACAAACAGTCCTGGATACAGCAAACCTGTATCTGGACTAGACTAGTTGCAGGAAAGGCGTGAAACAAGTGCAAAGTGGGCTTTTAAACCAGAAAGTTGTAAGAGATGGAAAAACTGTCCAAACAGCCTGGGCCAGAAACCATTCCTCTTGTGGTAGATAGGTTACTTAGTGCTTACCACTCCCACTGATAAGCTAGAAGGCTTCCCTCCAACACAGAAAGGCTTGTGGGGGCTGAGAAGCTTGCATACTGTCCTGGATACAGCAAATCTGTATCTGGACTAGACTAGTTACAGGAAAGATGGGAAAAGCGCAAAAGTGGGCTTTTAGACCAGGAAGTTGAAGGAGATGAATAAAAACTGCCCAAACAGCCAATAAACTAAAATTTCTGTTCCAGAAACCACTCCTCATGTGGTAGATAGGCTACCTAGTGCTTACCACTCCCACTGACAAGCTCGAAGGCTTCCCTCCAGCACAGAGAGGCTTGGGGGGCTCAGAAGCTTACATACAGTCCTGGATACAGCAAATATGTATCTGGACTAGACTAATGACAAGAAAGATGGGAAAAGTGAAATGTGGGCTTTTAGACCAGAAATTTGAAGGAGATGGAAAGAACTGCTGAAACGGCCAATAAACTACAATTTCTGGGCCAGAAACCACATCTCTTGTGGTAGATAGGCTACCTAGTGCTTATCACTCCCACTGACAAGCTAGAAGGCTTCCCTCCAACACAGAGAAGCTTGGGGGGGCTCAGAAGTTTACAGACAGTCTTGGATACATCAAATCTGTATCTGGACTTGACTAGTTATAGGAAAGGCGGCAAACAAGCGCAAATGCGGGCTTTTAAACCAGAAAGTTGAAGGAGATGGAAAAAGTGCTAAAACGGCCTATAAACTACAATTTCTGGGCCAGAAACCACTCCTCTTGTGGTAGATAGGCTACCTAGTGCTTACCACTCCTACTAATAAGCTAGAAGGCTTCCCTCAACACAGAAAGGCTTGGGGGGCTCAGAAGCTTACAAAAAGTCCTGGATACAGCAAAACTCTATCTGGACTAGACTAGCTACAGGAAAGATGGGAAACAAGTGCAAACACTGGCTTTTAGACCAGAAAGTTGCAAGAGATGGAAAAACTGCCAAAACGGTCAATAAACTACATTTTTTGTGCCAGAATCCAGTCTTGTGGTAGACAGGCTACTTAGTGCTTACCACTCCCTCTGATAAGCTATAAGGCTTTCCTCCAACACAGAAAGACTTGGGGGGGCTCAGAAGCTTAAAAACAGTCCTGGATACAGCAAATCTATAACTAGACTAGACTAGTTACAGGAAAGGCTGGAAATAAGCTAGATTTTTTTTGTTACAGAAAAGCAGCTAAAACAACACTAAAAACAATTCAAGTGCAGTGCAAGCTAGCACACTTGAGTGTGTAGCAATATTAAAACAATTTATTCAAACTGTATTCTGAACTTAAATTCAATTATTATTTAATTCAACCCTGAACAGTTAAAAAGTGTCAAAAATATACTTATCAGCTGAGAAGCACACTCAGTCAGAACACAAAGTAAAGTGGAAACGGAGAAAGGGGAAATAGAAGATAATTCAAGGTTAAGGGCCTAAGTGGGTTGGCCTACTCAAATGTTCTCTCTGTATTAGGTAGAATGAGCTAATGACACTAGACTGGGGCAGAACTGGGATAGAGCTGAACAGATGGGACTGGTAGGGGTGTCTGAAATCAAAATATGATCTCACTGTACTCGGTTGAATGAGCAAATGAGATGGAACCAGGAGGAATGTTCAAACACAAATTTACAGAAGGGGAGGGCAATTCCAAAGCCACCAAGATTAATACCACAACAAGTACATTGAGGGAGGGTGAGAAACTAACTGCAGAGAGAGAGATATCACAATATTCAGTGAAACAAATAAATACACAGAAAAATAAAATGCAGTACTATGTTTAACACAATATTCAATGAAACAAATAAATAAACAGAAAAATAAAATGCAGTACTATCTTATAACACTGCAAGTTTGTACTTATCTCAGCTTGTAATAAAGTTGATGTAGGTATACAACCAAACAGCTCAAATATTCAGCTATTCAGCAGAAATAAATTCAGAGATAAGTGACTAAGACTTATAAGCACAGAGAAACCCTCTAGGCTAAGGGTTCAACACAGAATATCAATGAAGTGAGAATAACCCCCACTTACTGGAGAGAGAGAGAGAGAGAATCACACTATTCAGTGAAGCAAATAAACACACAGAAAAATAAAATTCAGTACTATCTTTAACACAATATTCAATGAAACAAATAAATAAACAGAACACGCTTTGTGAAAAATTTACTATCAACACATATCAACAGAGGAGTATTGCACTCCATTAGGTATGTAACTGATTTTGTGTACAACAGGATACAGATGGGTGAATAGATGTACAGGGAAAAGGGAAAACAGCATCAAGCCTGTTGTACACCTGTGGTAATGACATGTCATTGATCTCCTGCTGTCTTAAACTCACACAGGATGCAAAATACATTAAGGGTGCATTGCAGTGTGGCACACTGGTCTTGTTGGACTGTCCATTTATAGTGGTTGTAATAGCAGACTGCTAATTGTGTGGCACTGTTCCTATGATGTATTGTCGGGGGGGGGGGGTTGCCCATGGGGACACACCACAGGAGACCTGAGTGTTGGGTGTATGATCATACAGCAGTATTTGTCATGGCACACATAGGAATACCTGACTGTTGCTACTATCTCAGTTATATCCACACACTTAGTATGTTTGAACACTGTAGAGTATAACAAGTGTGAACAAGCAGTGGATAGTGCTAGCCATTTTGTCCTTGCTGTATGTCTACATAGTGTACTTCCACATATGTGATCCTATAATGTGTTCCCCTTTTGTTGTCTTTCAGAAATCATGTATTCTACATGCCATGTATCCTTCTCTGATATGGAAAATGAAATTATATGGAAGGACTAAGCTAACATCATCACATCCTGCTGTCTAGGGGGGAGGCAAAACAGGGAACAGCAGGCTGCACTGTGGGCAGACCTTGTCCATGATGTAAATGGCATGGTCCATCAGGGCAAGACATGTGATCAGGTTCGACACCATGCAATGGACATGATCAGTGCTACATGATGAAGGACAGCAGATGTAGAATGGGATTGTGCCATCACTGGTGGAGGGTCTGCAGTGGAACAGAAACTCTTGGCCACTGAGGAATTCCTGATGAACCAAGGCACACATGACAGCTCCCAGCATCCATCACACCATACATCCTTGAGGTGGGTGCCACAGTTTCCACAACAGAGGAGCATGCAGGTAGGCTTACTGTGATCAGCATTGTAATACCATTGTAGCCAGTGTGTCAGACTGTACATACTTTTATGTGGGTGTCAGGTCTTTGTTCTTTGGGGGGATTACCTCAGTTGTACTCTCATACTCAGAATTTAATCAATACAACAAGTAGCACAGTAGGTACTGTAAATGTGAGATATATGGATGTATTACCTTGTTGTGCTACAACATGCAGTGGTACTGATATTACCTCACCTTCAACTTTTCAAAGGTCCCCAGTTATAGGCCAAGGCCATGGTCCTGCTCCTGGTAAGCATGACACTGTTTTGTTAAGGAACATTTATATTCTATTAAAGTTAAGGGCCAGAATAATGCCCTGTTTAAACATAATGTTGTGTATAAACAGGGTCGAATGTTTTTATTTTTCATTCTGGAATGGATACACAAGGATCTTAAATGGATTAATCACAGAAGTGTAGCTGAAGAACTAGAGCCACTTTGGCAGTGACAGTTAAGAAAAGATAAGCCTCCTGGTTTAAATGAGGTATTTACTCTAAAATGCCTTTTAAAAAACAAAAGGTTAAAAGGACATTAATTTAGCCAGTGAAACATATTTCAATATATTTGTTAAGACAGTGTATTGAGTTTTTATATGTTGTTTTATCAAGTATAGTATCATATTGCTTAGTTAAAAGGTATACTGGGTATATTTTACTTGATTTACTTGAAGTGATTGCTATAAGGTCTTGAGTTGAATGTGTATTTTGTTCTGAGGAAGTCTATTCTGGACAAAAGTGGAGAAGAAAAATGTTTGACCACTAATCCAGTTCTGGGTCTTTGTTATTATGAGTATTGGTGGAGTTTTTATACACAATAGAGCAGGCATTCATGTACCGCTTTTTTCTTTCTTATCACAGGTCACCAGAAGGGTTGGTCTCTGTCTTCTGCACAACCCGATGTCAGTGTCTCTTCAGACTCTGATGATGATGGTGGCCACATTGAGGCACAAGTGGGTGTGTTGTGGGCTGAATCTGTCCCAGAGGTTGACATCCCTCTTCTGCCTCAGTTGTCACCACAACACAGTCATTATGCCCACACATACCCAGTCCCAGGAGGCCACAGATATTGGACAGTTAGAGGGTGGGGACATTGAACAGGAAAGTGTGGCAACAATGGCTCCATTCAGTGTAGACACTGGCTATAGCCAGAGATCTGATGAGGTCCCACAGTGGCAGATTGACAGGGGTGCTTGTAGGAGGCTTGATGCCCATCTACCAACTGTTGCAGATGTCACATCATGGGTCACTTGGCACCTGTTTTGGGCCATCATGGAGGCACATGCACATTCTGAATGGAACACCAGACATATACTTAAGGTTATGGATGCAGCGCAGTCTGACATCCGTGACAGCCTCCACTGCATTGAGGACACCCTGGATTGGTTGACTGATGCAGTGGACAGAAGGTGGCTGAGACAGTGTCTGTCTTGGATCACATATGGTCTTTTGGAATGTGTGGTTGGAGTTGAGTGTTGACTCGTAGATGTAGATCAGCAACCCCATCTGCTGAAAGTCAAAGTGGTTGTGCACAATCATGCTCCAATAGTGGCAATACATCCAGCACTACAGAGGGGAATGTGCTGTCCATACCATGACATGGCAGACCATGGGCTTGTGGTCCTGGGAGTTTCAATGGGGGCACAGTCCCAACAGACAGCAGTCACAATCAGGTACTAGCACCACTTCTGACATTGGGCATGGAGGTGCCAGTGCAACTCTGGGCAGAGCCAATTCCCATGTTCGGTGAACTCTCAACTCTACCATGTACATTCCAAAGCTGTCCAACATACACACATGTAGGGCTATCACTGAGCTTATCTGTGTGCATGCACGTACTAACACAACACTGTCAAATGCCGGACACCTACAGACACACACTACACCTTTCCATGGTCCATCTTACCTGCTTCCCTTCCTGACTCACACACATGCTGTCAACTGTTTGGGAGAGCCTAGGCCTCCTGCACCCCCACTCTTCACCCTTTGCAAGTAATGATACCAATGCCACATCTCTGTCATCCTTGCCATCAATACAGGGAAATGAAGCTATGTGTTTGATGCACAGGATGACTATAATAGTTAACATGTACTTGTGTAATGCAGTGTTTTTTGCAATGTCACTTGTAGTGGTTAATGACAGATACTGTATGCTGGCATTTGTCATGAGTAGGCCACATGCTTTTGTGTACCTTATGTTGTATGATGCTGTAATGGCTGTATAGTTACAAGATGACAGGAGTGTAATGGGCCTGTTTATGTTTCTGTTTCAGGAGTTTGTTGGGATAATCTATGGATACACAGCAGCAATAAAGCAACACAGGAGGCCATGTCAGCTTGTGTGAAATATGCCTTCAACAAGGTACAGCACTATAAGTGCATGGCTCCATAGATTCATATGTGTATAACAGGCTAACAAGGACAATGGCGGCATTTAGCATACTCGTGCAGCCCTAATCTGTGAATAGGTCTGCTACCCTTGGTAAGTGTCACTGGAGTTTTGGGAACTCATGCATCTACAAGCCATGGTGATGGAGATGACCCATCAACAAATATCATGTGTCCAGTACAGACATTTGCTCAACACCTTTATGATTATCATGTTCTGCTTCCCATTTTGTAACCTGCACATGCTGTGTCACAGCAGATGTGTGCTTCACATACATGGGGGGGGGGGCTGTTTCATGTATGGCATACTGTCTGTGTTACATACCTGTCCCTTTAGCATGTAATATGTATACCACATTGATGTTGTAGGCATGTAGAACAGATGAGATAAGTGTTAGTCCTGTCAAGGATATGCAGGAGGTACACAGTGGGATATGACACTTCCCTGTATGGAGCCATACACATCCCGTCCAAAGCATTTTGGAGACAGACTACACATGAATGGTCATGACATGGACTCCATAGCACATGTTATCTATGTTGTGCATTGGTGTACCATGGAACCTGTGTGGCTGCTACAGTTGTATGGTATGTCTGTGTATTGACATAGTAAAGGTGTCATTGCACACAATGACAGTTGCAATGACTGCCACATTCAGTATCAGTCTTTGTCAGTAGCTCAAAGTACAACTGACTGTGTCTTAGGCCATCCTGGATAACTGTTGGCTCTGTGGGAGTCTGTGAGATTTCCCAATATGCAATCACCTGCTAATGTACTCAGTCAGAGGTCAGTAACAGTGGCTGTGACTGCAGAGAGGGAATAGGAATACGGGGTAAAACAATAATGGAGGATGTTGAACCCCACTGCTGACTATCATTATTGCAGTGCAGGTCTCCCAATGCTATCTTCCCATAGTATGACTGTCAGACACTTGCCTATCTACCAGCTAACATAACACTCTGTACATAATGTACAAAGTTTCCAGCAAGATCCGCTGGCCTAATATTGTCATACACCTTTTCAGACCATGGTTGGTGGAGTGAGGCATATGTCTAACATCCATTACATAGTGTAACAGTCAATAGGCTCCGTCGGTTACAGTTGGTAGGCATGATCTGGCCTTGAGTAAAAGTAACACTGTTTGGTCCAGGTTAATTAGCTGTATGACAGTGTCAGTGCTCGTATCCATGCTAACTCCTATCATGGCATTTCAGGTAACATGACTCAGAGATCTGGGGGCACCACTTGGCACTATATGCTAGTTGTCCTCCTTGGAAGTAAGTGTTGCAGTTACTTCCAGCATGTTGCAGGAAGACAGTTGTGCAAGGTGTCTGTACAGAACACAAACACTTTAGGGAAGTGTAATACATAAACACAGTGTTGCTTAGTCATGCTGTGGCTCACTTGCCCAAAAGATGGTCTAGGTCCTTACCAACAATGCCCTGTAGCAGTGCAGTGACATCCCCACATGGGGAACCAACATATTGCGTCATGTATTTACCAGTATGGGTGAATAGTACAACCCCCCAATGTGAGGTCCTCCCTGGTGGGATCTGGCCACAGATCAGTCTCTGTAGAACTACTGGTACATACCCCCCTTGCAGACAATACAGACATATATGTCAAGACAGCCATTTCTTACCTCCTGTGGGATGGTTGACATAGTGTGACTGCACCTCCCCCTTTAGATGGGACAGGCAAGTATGCAGAGCTGTACACCCATGCATTATGTCAGCAGCATTATAACAGCATGAACTTGGCTGTATGTGACATGAGCGACCTTGGCTCATTATGGCTCAGCAAACCTGACTGGTGGACAACTGCCATTAGCAGGCTGTAGAATAACAGGTGGGCAGTGCTGTGTGACAGTTGGGATGAGGATGTTTCCCCCAGGTTTACTATAATAAACCGCACTATGTTTGAACAAAGAAAGTCGAACACAGCAATGTCAAACTTCAAAAGCAAGCCTAGGAATGGGTTTTAACATGGGTCGAGATAGGGGTTCACTGCTATTGCTGAACTACAAACCTCGCCCCTATCTCGACCCATGTTAAAACCCGTTCCTAGGCTTGCTTTTGAAGTTCGACATTGCCGTGCCGTGTTCAACTTTCCGTGTTCGAACATAGTGCAGTCGACCAAGTTGTCTTCAAAATTATGATGGTAAACTTTTTCCCCAACATGGAGGCACTACCTCCTCAGCTAAAAGAAGCACATAGTGTTGCTGTGATGTTGACACAGTGTTGTTGTGATGTTGAGTAGACACAGTAAGTGACAAAAGTAGCCACCCATGCAAAGCAGAACCACAACACACAGTGTAGTTACATGCGTGACCTCAAAGGACAGGCCCAGACTGTTGGTGACCTCATACATCACGTTGCCACATATGATGGGTCTAGACTCATTCCTAACCTGTACACCCACACTGTCATACCTATCAACTGTACAGATTTTTGCGGAATGTCCAGATTTTTGGTCTATTCCTCATAAAATTTGTGATTTTCTGGCAAATCAGTGGGAAGATCTGAGGACTGAAGTCACTAAATAATGACATACAGTTGAGATTCAGACTACACAATCTTTAGAAAATGTATGTTAACACAAACCCTGTCACTCTAGCAACTTTCTAAGTTTATAAGAGCAATACTTAAAATCTGTCCCTATTTTTGGGCCTTTGTGCCCCCAGTTTTAAGGCTTTGTCTAGATTTCTTGCACTAAGAGGTTGAGAGGTATGCTGCCTGCATCAACTATACTCCCTTGTTCCCACCACATGTTGCACAACATTCCTATAACCTGTCCCATAACTTCCATATTTACAAAGTAGTTTCTAACTGGCCTCTCATTGGGAGACACACAGCATTTATTGTACATGCTAACCTTCCAGGCTGCATCCCACATGTGATCTGACAAGGATTACTAATACCATTGGAACACCCTTGCAATCATACCAACACTACTAGCTGCACACCAGCTGAGTGGAAAATGGCAACTGTTATACCCTTGCACAGAGGTGGTATATTCACTAACTGACATAGCTATACACCTCTTTGTCTGAGTATCCATATCTGTATGGCCATAGGGGCAATCATAATGGAGTTGATCAGCACACATGTATGTGTTCTACACACAGCTGACTGTACACAGTTTGGATGTGTGACAGGGGGAGCATGACTGTTAAATGTGCTGGGCATTTCTGAGGCAGTCACTATAGACCTGGGTGAGAGTACATCAGGGCAGGAAAGTCTCTAGACTCAGCAAAGCCATCTGACTATATCCCCTGCTCAGACGACATTTATAAAGCACCCACTTAGGCATCCAGGATGCTATCATTGTGGGGTCACTAAGTGGCCCATTGCTGGCATACATATGCAACATAGGAACATTCACCTACAATAGCTGCTCTGTCAGCAGCAGTGCTCAACAGGGCACAGTCCTGGGTTCTGTACTGCTTAGAATCCATTCAACCACAACACATGACTACTGACTGACTGTGGCTAAGAATGTTGGCTGATGCCTGCAAATCATGAACACTCATAGAGTCTCTGTGGTATGAGACTATCCTGCAAGAGGGTATTGTGAACACATGCCTGTTGACATAGTAATGGCCATAAACTCTGTGCAAATATATATGTAGTTATCAGTTCCATAATTTAGACCTATATACCTCGTAAGTAGCACATCAGTCGCAACATATGATGTACATACTCAGGGGTGAACGAACTGGGCACACAGACCTGGCCAAATCTGTTTTCACCTAATGTGCCTCAGATCACCCATCTCTACAGTGGTATGGCAGGAATCATATGGCATAGCTGAGGTCACAGTCACCTGTAAGTGACATGATCATAACCTCCAAGTACTCTTCCCTCATCATGCCAATATCTGAATGCAATGGCCATTTGGTGATGTACTTTCCCAAGCAGTACTGGCAATTGCACACAACTGTATAGTCCCTCACAAGGTCACTTCATGTCTTCAGTATGTGTTCAATGGGGATAGTCTTCAATGACTGTCATTGTCACCTGTGACATATAGACTCCTCAGAGATGATCTGTGCCTTGCAAATGGGATGATGTGTTACCCTGCTTGATTGCATATGCTGCCTATCTGTAGGAGGCATAGTAGGTGGATAACCCACTGTAAGGACATGAACCTCATATGTGATGTTGGTACTGCATGCCTGTGGGAGAGATTTGTCTAGTAGACTTAAACACACTCTTGAAACAGAACCCTGCCTAATTGTGCACAGAGCACTTCAGTACACCTCACCACATGCCATCGGTATGATTGACTGGGCAACCATTATCTCAACACAGGGCATCTACCTGTGTCCGTCTTGGACTGGGGCAATACTTGCTGATCCTGTAACTACAGGTATAAAGATGTCTATGATTGTGAGGGCTATATGGCCATTATGCCAGTGAAGTTAAATGTCCTATGGTTTCATAACATGACGTAAAATGCTCTAACGGGCTCGCACACAACCATGGCTACATTGAGATTAGCACCACTTCCAATCACTGTGTACAGGACACAACAAGGGATAGATGTAGTGCAAGTTGGCTGTATGGAGATGAGAACACTTACCTATGTAATAGTACACACTACAGATCACAGTACGTGATGCATGCAACACACTTCATGTCTGCAAGTACTATCAGTTTAGAACATAATATGCTTGATGACATCAGCAAGCCTTGTTGTGGTCAGTCCTTTTGTGGGCCACATCACACACTACAAATAAAATACTGCAAATCCCCACCTATTTTTATGTTACCAAGATGATCATATTTATGACATTGGGGTGCACACGAACAAAAAGTAGCCTGTAGTGAGATTAGAACCCCAAGTATCTAGTGTTACACACTATAGATTGCAGTATTTATCACACATACCATGGCTCAAGTCTTGATATGACACTGTCAGCTGGTAGTCTTAAGGTGGATGATGCCATCAGGCCTGTAGTAGTGGGCAGTGTGGAAGCCAACAGCAAGTTACAGGGCCAAAAAGTGCATAACCAATGCAGGTGGATACCCCATGAGGGCATGGCAGTTGTTTTGCAGGGGTATACACACACATGCACCAAGTAGTTTGGAGTGAGATTAGAGCCCCTATCTATCTAGTCTTATTCACTATAGATTACAGTACTTGTTGCTCACACCTCAGATTGACAATATTGTATACACGAGTGCAGGCACAGGACTTGTGCATTACACAAACTAGGCTTGTATTGAACAGCATCTGTGATCTGCAGAGTGATATTGCTTCATACTGTTATCTGCATCTAGTATCCTAGCAGTGGGATAACTGTTATTATCTTAGATATGTGTGTACATTTGCCAGTACAGCCATACGTGGCTGCTTGCAGTTAGATAGGCAAACCTATCGGCAGGAACAATGTGCCCTGTCCATGCCTGCGTTGACAACATTATACATTACACCACCTGCTCACATGCTTCTCTCTATGTGGTGACATCCAGCAGGCGAAGGAGTCTGTAGGTAATTGGATTATGTACTGTTGTGACCTTAGTTTGGATCCTTTGAGCAACAGCATGGATGTGTAATAGTGCAGATTTACTTACCATTATTAGGGTGTGTAGGACAATACAGACATCCACAGACCTATTTATGTAATTAACAGGGATGTATATATAAATATACATGGGTGTGTGTGTGATATGTATATGTGTTATGTAGATATATGGGGAGAGTTTATGTATCAATGTGATAAATATATATATATATATATATATATATATATATATATATATATATATATATATATAGAGAGAGAGAGAGAGCTACATATATTGGTATACATATATTTGATATATGAAAATCTTTAACCAGGGGGGTTCTAGCCCACTCCGTTTGCTATGCTCACTTCACTCCCCTCCCTGTCCCCTCTTCCCAACTGCCCCAGTACATCTACATTTATTCTTAGCCTTAACCCCACCCCTAATTACCACCAATAAGGCTACTTCACTAGTCACCCCCTCCCCCTACATCCAACACAATCATGCTACTACCTAATATAATAACAATCCTAACCTACATAGTTCTAGCTCACATTACATCCTACCAAGGCTCCACAGTCACATGCCCCAACAACTTCCACTGTAATCTCTCAGCACCCTCCCTCAAACATTTGCACTATAACTGCACAACCCCCACAACGAAAAACATCCTCCCAATACACACATTCCATTACAACCTAACACACTCAAAAATAAAATATCCCTAAGATACCATAAGCAATTTACTATGTATATAAAACATATCCTAAACATATCCATCTCAAAAAACTCCAGCTTTACTCTGTCACGTATCACCTACTCAGAGGTCATCTCTGCCTAACATACAAAGCCATGTCAAGCCCAGAGCTGTTGGACATGCTCCACTTAAAGAAATCCCAATCCCTCTGAGCTACATGCTCTAGGGATCTAAACCTTGTCACCACAATAAACAGAACTTACTGGAGGGATAGATTCCTGTCCCAGAGAGACGTCCCATACTCTGGAACAAACTACCTATCTGTAACAAACAAAGCTCCTCATTAGCACTCTTCAAGAAAAATCTTGATGATTGGATGGGAAATAGGAAATTCTCCCTGGGGTCACTTCTGTGGCTATGCTTGACAGGGGCACAGAAAAATAATTTTCTTGGGTTGCAAAAGCCAGGTTACTGTTTGGCTAGGCTTATATAGGCCCTAGGGCCAATAGCCTAGTACCTACCTATAAACCTATGAACATGCTTTATAAACTAGCCCTCACTGGAGACATCCATCCAAACCCTGGTCCTCCCAAATCCAGCCCAACCACAAACCCTAGTCCAAGCAACCCCCCCACAACTCAACTCCTAGCCAACAAGAAAACAACAGACCTACTTATATCCCTAAACATCAGAAGTATATGCAATACAATCCAAGAACTACATGCCATCATAAGCATATATTCCCCAAATATTCTCTTCCTAACTGAAACCTGGCTCAAACCTCACATCAGAAGTGAGGAAATACTTCCGCCTGAATACATCCTTCGCATAGACAGATTGTCCAAAAAAGGAGGTGGTGTAGCACTGATATTTAAACAGCACCTCAATATTCAACTCCTGAACTCATCTGCCCCTCACCACAACAATGAAGAAATCCTTTATGCCAATCTCAAACTAAACCCAAACAAAACAATCAATATCATAGGATGCTATTTCCTACCAGGGCAAAATATTACACCCCTAGAAAATCTCCTGAGCTGGGCTACTCTATCTCTCCCCCAGAAAACCATCATTCTTGGTGAATTTAACATCAACTGGCTATCCTGTAATAACAATCTCCCAACCATTCACCTTAATCTCCATGGGTTCACTCAACTCATCCAATCCCCTACCCGAATCAACAAAAACCCTAACAATCATACCTTACTTGACTGGATCCTAGTCAACAAAGCCCCTCACTTTTACCTAGTATGCTGCTTACCTAACAGTCTTAGTGACCACTCCCCCACTTTCCTAATTTGGCACCACACACACAGTCTCAAGCCCATTATCCACAGGCAAATACGGAACAAGTTCAACTTCAACCCCAAGTCCTTCATCTCCTCCCTGCAAAAAATGAACTGGTCACCACTAAAATACCTCAACCTAGATGAGGCTGTCCACGTCTTCAGCAGTACCTTCCTCTCCATCCTAAGCACCCGTGCTCCTGTAAGAAATGCCAAAGTCAGATCAAGGCATGCCCCATGATTACAAAAGACCACCAGAACCCTGATGAAATTCAGAGATAAGGCCTGGGAGCACTGGCAACTAACAAAAAATAACTCAGATAGGCAATCATTACTGGAACTGCGCAATAAAGCCAAAAAGCATATACAATTAGACAAATCCCTCTACTATAAATTCACCCTAAACTCTACCAACCACATCCTTAAGCAATTCTGGTCCACTATTAACACTATCCTCCCTTGATACTCCCAGCCATCCATCCCCCCATCCTCCAGAAGTATTGCTGAATCCTTCAACAAACACTTCACTGAAACTATAACATCTCTAAACAAACAACACTTCCCTACATCAGCCGCCCAACTCCTAACCTTAAACCCCTCTCTTTTCTTCTTCACCTCAGTAACTACCTCCAACATAAAAAGACTATTGTCAAAACTTAAACCCACCAAACTTGCAGCTGACATCCTCCCAGCTGAATACTTAAAAATTGCAGCTGATACACTAGTCTACCCAATTTCAATTCTAATCAACCATTGCATAATAGAAGACTATGTTCCCTTGATATGGAAATATACCACATCATTCCCCTCCAAAAGGCACCCCCTCCACCGACCTTTCCAATTACCGCCCCATTGCTATCCTCTCCCCTCTCTCAAAGACACTTGAAAAATGTATCAACACCCAAGTCTCCAACTACCTCCTAGCTAATAATCTCCTCTCCAAAACTCAACATGGTTTCAGGCCATATCACAGCACTACCTCCGCTCTGCTCTCCTTCACCAACATTATACTTCATCACAAAAACAATGCCCTCCTTTCCACTGCTGTATTTCTAGATCTTTCAAAGGTCCTTGACATGGTATCTCATGAGCTACTAATCTCTACTCTCCCTAACCACTCCTTCTTACAATCAGCCTGCAACTGGTACCACAGCTATCTAGATGTATGCCAGCAATCAGTAATCTGGGATGATAATCACCTCACCTCCCAGTTACTGTTGGAGTTCCCCAAGGGTCTATCCTTGGCCCTCTGCTATTCTCACTTTTCACCAACAACCTACATACTGCCACCATACAAGCATCTCTTATACAGTACGCAGATGACTCTACTCTCATCTGCTCTGCCCCCACTCTACCAGAACTACAACAAATCACACAGGAATAATTCTCTTCTGTAGAAAGCCGGCTATCCAATACTCAGCTCCTACTCAACCCAAGTAAGACAAATCTTCTCCTGTTCCGACCTTCCAAAGCCACCCAAAACACCCCCCACTTCAACATTCTCACCAAAGACAATACCATCATCACTCCATCAGAACACACAAAATTACTCAGTGTGGAAATCGACAACAAACTTAGATTTGACATCCACATATCTCTCATAATAAAAAAGTTCACAAGAAACATGGTGCATTATATCAAAGCCGCCAATTCCTAACCAATGCGGCTAGAATCTCCATAGCCAATTCCCAGCTAATCTCCACCCTACTCTATGCATCCCTCATACTTACCAACCTTAGACATACAGACCTATACAAGCTGGATGCTTGTTACAACAAAATTGCTAAATTTGCCAATGGAACCTCCTACCACAGCACTCATTGTATCTCCCTTAAAGAACTAAACTGGCTAGAACTCCCACAACTCCTTCACTTTTATCAACTCACCCTCACTCATAAACTTATTAACCACCCCCTTAACATCCCTTCCCTTCAAACCCTATCACTCCACTAGTCCCCTAAGATCAAGCAACAAAAATCAACTCACTGTTATCAAACCCAAAAACTCAGCAGGAGAAGCCATATTTTCATGTACCATATCTAAACTTTGGAACAATCTTCCACTCTCTATAACTTCTAGCAGCCTTTTCAAGACTGCACTCAAATTCCACTTAAATGTGCACTGGCTTTGTCCTTGTTCTAATCTAGACGAGCACCTCCTTTACCCCCCCACCTAGACTCTTAACCCAACTATACTACCGACACTAACCACAGTCAGAATTAGCTAGTTGTCTTTAGATATTTTAAAATCTTGTCTGACAACTTTGTTACTGATATTATAAACAACAAGAAACTATCTTAACTTGCAAAATTTACTGTATATACTGTTGATAATCAATATCTTGTTATTGTATTAAAGCCAACAACCTGTAATGTTATTTACTATTGCTGCAACTTTGTATCTCTGTTTATCATGTACATGACGTGGAACTTTTCTCCCTGGGCATCCGCTGAAAAAGGACCTGCATTGTTCACAAATATCACATTTTCTAGTTCTCTTTTTAATATTTATATCCCAAAGCACATTTTTAACCGCTGTGCTCAAAATACACTTTATGTTATGATCCTGCATGCATACAAACAGTGATTTGGGACTACTACGTGAACTATATCCAGAATATGTTCAAATATTCTGCATTTCTTACATATTATATTTTTACTATGATAGTCATGTGTTAAAACCATTTCCATATTATAAAAAGAATGATAACCCTTATTGTTTACATCTCCATTAGCCTACACAGATCTTGCATTCCTGACCATTTTCTGAAAATAAGCTTAAAAAATGATAAGATAAAGGAAAGTAAATATTTTTTTTAAATAACAAAAGCTTTCAAAACTTTACAAATCATAATGTTGTCAGTAAGAAGTATTCTTTGTAATGATAATAATCAGGGCATTCATTGGGGGAAATTTAATAAAGCCTTCACATTTTTTTCTGTGTAGACATTGGGCTGCACTGCTAACACAGCCACAAACATTTTTTAGATTCAATAGGCGCTGCTGAGTGGCACGCATGAGCTCGCCAACTTGGGAACTTTCGTGGCATGCAATTCAACTCATAAGCAGGTGAATCTCATGCAAATGAGGCAGGTAAAGTGATCCAGCAAGCAGATAGGCAGCTCTGCAGACCCTGTGTCAGTGTCCATAGTGTACACACAAAAATTCCATGTGCAGGAATATAGACAGACAAAAGGGGTAGTAAAATATAGACAGATGGACAGAAATGGCATACCACGTACATATATGAATGAAACTATCCTCTATGTGTCTGACAAATTAAAGGAAATAAGTTAAATTACATGTATTTTTTTTAATAATCTGAGCATGTTTACATTAGTTCAAGTGGGTGATTTAATTGTGGTACTATATGAATTGTTTATTTAGCAAAATGTACAGAATGTCCTACATTTTAAGTGAGCAAACTAGAATGGACTTTAAGGAAACACATCAACGTGATTACATTTGGAAAAAATATGTAAACAGCTCATATGTTGCTCTTTTATTATGTTCATTTTTTGTATTGGAAATGGTTGAAATTAAACCCAGGGATGGTTTGTGGGAAACATGACTTAAAACAGGGAGTGGGTTTGGCAGCTTAGTTTAGCTGCAGATTCTACCCTTAGTGTTAATGAAAAGACTTCCATTAACTGTCTGAATACAATATAGAGTTTACTGCACAGTTGTTCTAATTTCTGAAATGCAATTCAAACTAAATTAAAAATATACTACAACTTAATTTACTTTCAAGAATGACTGTGATCTTAATTTTTGTGTGTCTATATTACAACATCGAAGCTTTAGTTAATCGAATAACTAAAGCTCGATCTTATAATATTGAAAATGGAAAATGCTGAATGTCCATTTCACCCAGGAAAACACTTCCCTTGGCCTCTTCAAAAAAAAAAAAAAAAAAAAAAAAAAACTTTAGACCTGAAATCAAATCAAGTGTGTGGGGGGGGGGGCTTCACCCCCCACCACCACCACCCTAACTAAATATGCTAACTCCGAGATTGCTCCAAATTGGAAAGGGCATAATCCACAAAACGACCAAGGGAAGCACTTACCTGGGTTGAATCGGCCGTTCGATGTTTTGATATTACAAGATCAAGCATTAGTTATTCAGTTAACTAAAGCTTCGAGCTTGTAATATAGTCCCATTTTTGTTATGCCCAGTTATTCGCACCTCCAAATTACAATTTGTGTTTTTTTCATCATTACATGTAGCTCCTTATTTTGCCAACAATGCTGTATTCTGTTTGAAATTTTTTTCTTTTTATGACATGAAACTTATGAATTTGTAATTAATGTTATTTTCTGTTTGAATTTTGTTTTTATTTGAGCTGTAATTATTAATCCTCTGTGAAGCTTTTCGGTCTGGAGCTCCTCTGAAAATGCATTGTTTGACCTAGTCAGTCATTCCTGGTAAACAAATGAGAAATAAATAAACAGTGCTCTAAAAGTGAGAGCAATGAGACTATGATGCCCTGATAATAATGTATTACAAGAAATATAATACAGATTAATTAATTTAAATGCAACAGGGTGTGTGTGCTGAGTTTATTATCTCATTTCAGTTTCATACTTTGCTTATTGGGAGCATATATTGATTGAATAATGTTTTATTTTTGTGATTTTAAACATGATGTATCAGGATGCTTGAGACTTTAAATGTATTTTATATGGAGTTATTTGACCATGCAACTGCGTTTAATTCTGTGATTGGCTGAGGTATCCATTTAAATATATGATGTTTTGGTTCTGAATACACCTTTTATGATAAAGGCACTAAACCAATAAATTATTTCCTTGTGGCCAAAGGCCATTTTTCTCTGGTTTTCTGCAAACTTTTCCTTGTTGTTGGTATTTTTTCCTGTGCACACCATGGTGTGTGGTACCAGATCAATATTAGGTTAGCTAACTTGTTCAGAATAACACAACAGGCAAATGGAGGCTGATGGAATCATAGATGGACTACAAGAAGTATACTGTTCAGAGCTTTACTTGCCCTGAAATGATCTGAAGAAGAAGTCTGTTCAAAAGAGTGTACATTTGTTATATATTACTTTAATTAAATCAGGTCTTAGTCTGTGACAAGCCAGATTCATGTAAGCTTTTGGTTCTACTTTAATTCTTATCTGTACACCACTTAGAGTTTTTTGCATCTGGTATACATTTATTTACTATGCTGACCACAGATCCTAACTCCATAAATACAGAAACATCTCTGCTTTTAATATGTGTTACTGCTTTTGGTCCTGAATTGTCACTAACCACTTGTTATATGTGAAATACATGCAGAGAGTCACTGTGACCTGAATTATATTTTCAAGCCTAACTTCTGATCAGCACTGGCAACTTTATATTTGATATGAAGACAAATATTTTGTGAGAAACTTGAGTTGTCTTGTTGCAATTTCTTTACTGATGTATATCACTTTGAAAAGTAGTTTAATCTACAAAAGGATAAACATTTTTCAGACTTAGCTGGGCTGTCAAATTCATGAGGCTACGCTGCACTCCAATTTGTACAGATTAGATTGCTTTTCTTTTTATTTGAGAGTCCTGCCCAAGAAGAGTTATTAGCTTGCCTATGAGGCTAGGGTTTCTGAACAGTAATCATGGCATTTAAATCAGATTTATCTTTTTCTTTTATGCTAGTTGACTATGCTTTTTGCACTTCTAATGTGCATTCATGGGCTAGCTCATTCTACAATACCAGCTTAAGTTCTGTGAGTTCTCATTAACTCACAGAAATGCAGCTTTGGTCAAGCTGAGCTTTTGTTTCTCTAACAGCATCATTCATAATATCAAATATCTGCTTACATGTTTACACAGGGATTCATTAGAATCACTAACGTCCCAAGGTAAAAGGTTCCTGTTACCACAATGTGGTATTTTTATGGTTCAGAGACACATTATCAACAGTGCAGAAAGACCTCATTATGTGATGTTGCATGTCTCTGAATCATATTACCCACCATGTAATGCAAAGAAGCACTTTCTGCAGTAGGCAACAGTGCTGGCAGCTACATCATGAAGGCAGTCACTCCCACACACACATAAACACACACACATACACATAAAACTTACTCAGAACTTGTGCCTATTGTCAGATCATCCATGATGTCTCCTTAACTACTGCCCATGAAATTCAGGGATGATTAGTCAGTTCACAATGTTAAACCTTCAGGATTCACACTTTATTTCAATAAATTCATGCTAGAGCAAAATCTCAGAAGGTTGAGAGATATATCTAACATTTCCCTTCCCTCTTTCTCCCTTACATGACAATATGTTGTAGGCATAGCATATTATAGCACAATGCCCATACTTCTTCAGATATTTATATATATATATATATATATATATATATATATATATATATATATATATATATATATATATAGATAGATAGATATATAAACACCTGTTGTAATAGCATATCAGTTAGTGCAGCAGACTAATGCAGGAGTTTCTCATGTGATGGGCACAATGTTCAAATCCCTTCCCCCCTAAGCGTGTGTGTGTGTGTGTGTGTGTGTGTGTGTGTGTGTGTGTGTGTGTGTGTGTGTGTGAATTTTTTAAATGATGTTTTATAAAACAAAACTTGACTTAAAGGCCCAAGAACTAAGACCAGTTTCTGGTTGCCAGTGTTTATTCCCACCCCAATCCCCAGTACAGTTTAAGTACTGTCAGGGCACAACATTTTAGATCAATACCTGGTGGCTGGTGTTTTCCTCCACCCAACATTGCAGAGTCTGATCATTAATCTAGGGGTGTGTTGAAGTATGACATCCACTCCAATCCTCCCACACACACACACACACACACACACACACACACACACACACACACACACAGCCTGATACCCACCTGATCTCACTCACACACTCATCCAATCACAGACACACATGCACACACATGCACTCATGCACACACACACACACACACACACACACACACACACACACACACACACACACACACACACACACCTACCTGACCCATTCCTTACCCAACTTACTGCTACCTTCCAGGCAGACACACACCCACAAATATGAGCTTTCTCATACAGTTAAGCACACATATGTGCAAGCCCTATCTTACCACTCAACTCCCATGCACTTTCCTCTTCTGCAGTGGATCAACATGGCCTGTGGCAAAGTAGCAGAAGCAGCCCTTCTCATCTACATCAATCACTCAGCATGTAGATGTTGTCCCTGTGACAGTTTCAAGGAAGACAGCACATGGCTAATTTAGCATATGCCTCTCCCCCAGACTTTTTCATTAGCATTTAGCATGGCCATGGAAACATAGTGAAGCAGTACTGCACATCCTCATGCAGAAGCACTTCATTAGGTCTGACTTTGACATTAAAAAGTTTACCACAAGGTATACACATTATGAATTCATCCCTTAATCTTAAACAATTTTATGTAATAAATCTCTGAGTTATTAGTCATCCTGTCTGAATATTTTCTGAACATCGGCCTAACTTTCTATCTATCTAATCTATCTTTTTATCTATCTATCTATCTATCTATCTATCTATCTATCTATCTATCTATCTATCTATCTATCTATCCCTCATATTTGTATTAGAAATTCCAACATAGAATTGTTGAGAGTCCAAGTATTTAGAGCAATCCCTTCAATAAATTTATTGTAGTTCTAAACACAAAATAAATCCAGTTCCAAATACTCTTTCTTTAAAAGTGAGACTGACTACATGGCATTCATTTTACAGGTTCTGTTAGGATAATCCCTTTTGTTTTTGTATACGTCTACAGATCCAGTTCTAAACTTTCTATGAACATGTTGCTATTATACTGATACACTGGGTGCATAGTATGCTGTGGGACAATCCATTTCTACCCAATTGGCTGTATGTAGACAGGTTGGATTGGAGATACTGGAGTCCCTACCCGCATAGTATGCTGTGGGACAATCCATTTCTATCCAATTGGCTGTATGCAGACAGGTTAGATTGGAGATACTGGAGCCCCTACCCACTGGTGACCTTTGATTGTCTTAACATATTTTTTAAGGTGAGAAGTAATTCAATAATTTTATGTTTTTATGTGTATTTTTATTTGCAGAAACATATACATATAGATAGATCATAATAGTGTCCTCCTGCTAGCATATCCAGAACTAAGCAATCAAGGAATCGCTGGCTCGGGAGGGCCCAATGGCAATGGATCTCCACAAAACTTGCATTTCTTCTTTAAGAACTGCACTCTGCACACATTACATTTCTTCTGTAATAATATATGCAAGCAGGTTGGAGCAAAGCATGGGATATGAGAAATGGTGGAATACAAACAGAGGAGGAGAGAATTTTCATGGAGAGAGGAGCGAGAGTTATCAAGAAGGTTAGATGTGTGTGTCTGTGTGTCATTAGTAGCATCTGTGTGTATGAAGTGCATGCACTGGAGTGGAGCAGACGAACAGAGGATGAGTGACTTTTTCTGAATAATATGAATGGAGAGATGTGCAAGAGCTATGCAGAAGGTATGTGTGTAATGCCCCATTAGGGATGTCAGTTTGGTTAGCTTATTCGGTCTCAAGCCCTGTACCTTGACTGCAGAAGACTAGAGCCTGAATCTTCTACACCAACCATCAAACTGACCTCAGCAGGTGCATTTTCAAGGATTGTTGAGTTTAGTACATTTTCAAAGAATATTGAGTTTCTGTGCATTTTCACACAATTTACTGTTACTCATGCAAAGTTCGTTTTCAATGTGCAACTGTTTTGTTTAGCAAATGACCATCATCAGTGTTTGTGCTAAAAAATGTTAAAGTAGTGTGAGTAGCACAACAGGTAGCATACTTTTCTTTGGTGCAGAAGGTTGTGGGTTGTACTCCCACACCATGTAGATGAAGTGCTGATATTGTGCTGCACTTTAAAAGGAGGTTGGGGTGCTGAACTCTTGAGCTTGTTCTCCTTTGGATAAGATGCCTTGTAACTATGAACCTGTTGCCAGCTTGACAATCATTCATTATTGTAATATTACCAGCTTACTTCTTTTTTTAATGTAGCATGGGCAATTTACTATTCAAGGGCAGCCAGCATTGACTTTGTACATGAAACATTGAAATGTAAAGCTCATTGTCAGCAGCAACCTCTTCATTAGCTATAGATTTCTTTAATGCAGAAGATGATATTGGTGGATTATAATGACAGAAATATGAGTGGCCTTTTGTGGTTGAAATGTTCTGTAAAGGGTAGCTTTTTCATTATTCGTTCATACATTTTTTTCATTGCATAGTGGAAAATGTTCAAATCTACAACTTTAAAACACCCTCTAACACGTAGTACTGTATTATATGAGGAATATAAAGTAATACAATCAAGGTGGTGTGTCAAAGAATCCATGCATGTATGCATGGTCCTAAGTGTGCAAGGGGCCTACAGTTTGAAAACAGTTCAAAGGTAAATTTAATGCATTTTCTGTGAATGTGGATTTCAGTGCCATTTCAATGAATGTGACTATGAAGGGCAGGGAAGCTCATGCTAAGTCTGTTTTCACTGTAAGACTGTATTATTTAGATTAGCAAATGGTTATCAGTGTGAATGTGTATGCTATAAATTTTGAAATAAGAGTTTTAAATATCTCTAATTGTTGTAGAAATAAAGAAGAAAATAGTATGTGCACTGACAGTTTTGAAAACTGTTTATGGTAAATGGGGAGAAATAGCCAAGTAATGGGACACTGGAATGGCTTGGGGGGGGGGGGGGCTGATCTATTACCTTGCCTTGGGCCCTGTTTGACAATGATCTGCCTGTGCCTGCTAGATGTAATGACAACATGTTCAGCCAGATATCCACTGAAATATAGTTTTCATATCTTTCATTATTATTACATTTTGGACATAAAGAATTTTGATCAACCTCTGTATAGAGGACAAATAAGAATACTTGATCCCAGGGATTCAGCAAGCTCTGAGTAAGCTTTGCACAAAGCCTACACGGTGTTTACATGTGTGCGTAGTGATACATGGTGAGCAGCAGGGCTAATTGCATATTCATGGCACACACCAAAGTTAAATGCAAATAAGTGCAGATTTGTGGCTGTCAACAGTGTTGCTGGCCAAGATACCATGTAAAACAACATGGATAGGAAACCTGTTTAACACATAGCACAATAGGTTAGCTGGTTTGTGCAGAATGCCACTATGATCACCAGGGCTTAACATATAATATTTCTTATCATTCTCAATCTTTTAGTGCACAAAATCTGGACAAAGCACAACATAATTGGGAACAATGACCCAGAAATAGGGGCATATTTTAAATATTTACTCTTTTAAACTTAGAAATGTGGTATAATAACAAAGGGTTTGTGTGAAGATGTATTTTTGAAGGATTTGAATTCTGAAACTCAAATGTATGCAGTTATTGCATGACATCAGTTCTGAGATCATCCCAGAGATATGGCAGAAAACCATAGGTTTTATAAGGAAAACACCAAAAGAAATACAAGGCAAAAATATGGAAATTCTGTGAAAATCTGGACAGTTGAGAGGTGTGATAGTTATGTATATGGTTCAAACACATTATAGAACAGTGTATACAGCACATAATATTATGAAATCCCATTCCTGGCATGCTGTACCAAAGTTGTGTAAATCATCTAAAAGGGTACATGGAGTGCCATGCAAAATAAACACTCTTGGGATGTGTGTGTATTGAATAGAGATACACAGATGAATTGTAGAAATGAACCCAGGGAAAGACTACAGCTGAAACAACCTAATATACAGCAGATTAGGGCATGTCAATGGAAGACAGTTGCAGCAGCAACGTCAATCACACATCAATATGGTACAGTGTAGACTGCACAGTGAAAATGTGCATTATTTGACTGTCACACAAGGTGACATAGCAATGGGGAAGATATTTGTGTGAGATAAACATCCTTACATGAAAAATGCAGAGGACATCTGAGATGTGATATACAATTGGGGCAGGGTGCATATTGTGAAGCTGTGCAAAATGATTTGCTTGAATAAGAGTGTAATCTCAGCAGAGGTCTCCAACAAGTGGGATATAGGTAAAGACTCATGGACAACATTAAAAGAAGCAAGCACAGTCATGGACAATATCAGAATAATACCACCAGTAATCTCATGTCCCTGACATAACATAAGTGACTTACAATGATCAGAGATGATTCTGTGCAAACACACTGGTAAACTATTATGACATGTGCGCACTCTATGATGGTAATCATGCACACTGTCTGGGTGCTGTAACATATGCTGGAGATGTTAAGAGGGACACGGCTATACCTGTATGTGACATTATGATCAATACAGGCTAGTTGACTGGTGTGTATGGCAGATATATATGGCACAATCCACACTGCCACAAATGTTAGCCATGCCAGGAATGCTGTCAAATAGCTATGTATGTGCTGTGTGCATCACTGGAACAGGTAGCACACATGAATCTGTTGTAGCATACTCAATAGTTATGTTACATACAAGGAATTAGTCAGCACTCTGACCACATGCTGGTGGACATTCCACTTACCATCTACCCCAAGACACAGGTCGCATACCTATTTGTCTGATTACAGGGTGTGAGGTCTACATTATACTTGGGTTGTGTGTTTGTTTTCCTGCAGTAACAAATCCTCCCATGTTTTTGTGTTATTTCAGGTGTACTCATGCCTGTGGCAGCAATCTTTGGTGTATGTTTATGCTGTCTGTATTATACTAATATCACAATTGAAGTCAACAATTCCCCATAATCTGTAATCCTTCAGGCAGTTGTTTGGACACAGGATGTGTATGTCATCTGTTATGTCTGTCTCTTAAATAATGGACAGGAAAGGGTCTAGCAGACAGCCCTGATGGGTGGACCTGATCACTGGACCTGAGATATATATAGGTCACTTTATATATTTCAACATATTTAGATACCCCATATGTGATACAGTGGTCTACCTGTTTGGTGATGTAGGTATTTATGGCCATATCTAACAGTGTTGAGTGAATACTTCATTGTGGATATGTGTCAAATGCCTTGGACTTGTCAAGTTCAAAAGGATGATAGTGTTGTCATCATACATGCCCTAAATTACCTCTTTGAGGACATCTAACAGATGTATCAGATATGATGTATCATTAACAGCTCACACAGGTCTGTTGTACACAGCCGGGATATTACTAATGTCCATTTAGAAAAGGTCCATGATGACATGTTGGTCTACTTTACATATGAGGAGAGTCAGGATGTGTCTATACATGCACATCAGGTGCTGCCCCCTCAACTCAGATGGATGCATGTCGATGTACACCCCTGTACAGGAAGATAGTTGGGGTGGAGGGTGTGTTGAAGTGTGTATTCAACTGTGTGTGGAAGGTGTATGTGATATGCTATGTGATAGGCAATCTGTGATGTTGTCACAACCCATTGATTCTGTGTGATAGGCCTGGATGAAATTAAGACCATGCATACTGGCTATCCTGATCTGGCCTAGGGTTTGAATACAATTCCCCATGCAGGTATCACTGAGAAACTCTCCCAGTTGCAGATTAACCCTTACATCACTAGATGGGTAACCAATTGGCTCACTGACAGAACACTTATTGTGATAGTTGGTAAATGAATTATTCTGTACCAGTAGAGCTGCCACCATTAGCATCCCCAAGGAATCTTTTCTTGGTCCTTTACTGTTTTGAATATATTTCTTGACAGTTCAGGCTGAAGTATACTGCCCTTGGCTTACTATGTTTGCTGATTCTGGAATACTGGGTGCAATCCCTGAGTCCACCTATGATGATAACATACTACAGTAGGGGCGAACACAGACAAATCATTCATGAAAAGCAACATGGTCTACAAATAAATGCAAAAATGTCTCTTTATTTTATCCTTCCATAAAGTAGAATTCCCTGCTAATTACAACATTGACAACATTCCTGCTATGCTGAAACCCAGTTATGCAAGCACTGGGAACACACATACATAGCAAACTGAACTTAGACCACCAAGTGTCCACATGGGCATTGAAAGCCTACACTGTGCACATCACAAGTTATGCTACTGTATTCAGATCTGAAGATTATATTACAGCACTGTACGTGAGCCTCATCAGAACACTTATATAGCATATAATGCTCTCTTTGCATGTACCTCACAGACATGTGCAACAGCTAGAGACACCACACCAAGAAAACACAGGGGCTACAAATAATTCCATGAAGTATGTGAATAGACTGAAAACCATGTGACTGTAATCTGTATTACATAAGCTGAGATGACTTCTGCCTGGTCTCCTTACACTGCCCTGGTGGGAATAGTGCACATCCATAAATCAAATACAGTGATGACATCAGCAGTGTCTGGTGAGGTGAATATGACAATAACAGTGTCCCACATGCTGGTGTAAGGGCTCCTTTTAATGCCAAGCAAGCAACCACACACACACCAATACACCAGCTCACTGCAGTGAGAATAGGAGCCCTACCTATCTAAGTACACAGACTACAGAACTCTGTATTTAAGGCAAGCACCACAACTCAAGTCTGATGTGCAGTGTCTCAGACAGCACTTTAAAGCTGATGACATCAGCTGTCTCTGGTGAGGAGAATATGTCAATAACAGCGATCCACATGCTGGTGTAAAATGCTGTCTCTAATGTCAAGGAAGTGCACACACACACACACACACACACACACACACACACACACACACACACACACACACACACACCAGTTGACTGTGGTGTGGACAGAACCACTACCTAACTACACAGACTACAGACCTCAGTAATTTACACAAGCAGTATAGCACAAGTCTGACTTTTATATGGCTGCAGGTCAACTTATAGTGGATGACATCATCAGTGCATGTTGGAGAGAAGATATTGGGAGGACTACATTAAATGGATGTGTAGACATGTGCAAGTACCAAAATACTGACAATTAATGGGACTGGTGCAGTAACTGTAGGATACACACTTCTGCTACTACAGGACTCAGTACTTTACACAAGCACCACGGCACAAGTCTAACTTTTCTAAGGCTGTAGGCCAACTTATAGTGCATGACATCAGCACTGGATGTAGAAGAGAAGCATAGCTCTCAAACTCTTTGAGATAGAAATCTGGACAAAGTCACAAATAATGGGGGGGGGGGGCAAAGGACCCAAAATAGGGACACTTTTTGAATAGTGCTTTAACAAACATGGAAAGTAGATATAATAACAGGTTTTGCATTAGCATGAATTTTGTGAAGGATATGGAGTCTGAAACTCAAATGTCTGCCATTATTTTCTGACTTTATTCCTCAATAATTTGTCAGTGAGTTGTCAGAAAACCACAACTTTATGAGGAACAGACCAAAAATATGAGGCAAAAATCTGGACATTCTGTAAAAATCTGGTCAGTTGAGAGGTATGGAGAGAAGATTTTGGGAGGACTGCATGAAATGGATGTGTAGGCATGTGTAAACATCAAAATACTCTTAATCCTTGGGATGGGAGCAGTAACTGTAGGATGCACACTTCTGCTTTTCTGGCTAGACAGAATCACACACAGTTGACACTAGTGAGAACAGAACCCCTACCTATTTAAGGAAACAGATTATAGAACTCAGTAATTTACCCAAGTGCCAAGGCACAAGTCTGATTTTTTACATAGCTGCAGGCAACTTATAGTGAATGACATCAGCACTGGATGTAGGAGAGAAGATGATGGGAGGCCTGGATAAGTTCATAGCTTCATATGTTCCTAGGAGGTTACTAGGCTAATGGCCATAGGACCTTTACAAGCCTAGCTCTACAAAAAAGATGTACCCTTATTGAGCATAGTTAGATATTCATTGTTATCAGAGCAATTTTGTGATAATCAGCAAATGGCCTTGTCCATGAGGAACATAGGTGAAACGAGGAGCACTGCTTCACATGCAGTAGGAGCCTAATACAGAGGAGTTGCAGTCTCTGGGAGAAATTTCTGTCTCCCCAGCATGATCTGTTTATAATACAGGCTAGGTTGAGATCCCTGGAGCAAGTTATTCTTGTCTCATTTGATTTGTGGCTGTCCAGCATTTACATTAGGGCAGGGACTAAGACTGCTCTGTAGACCAGGTCCAGGTTGCCTCTCAGCAGCTTGTTTAATACTGAGTACAGTGACAGGGCTTTTCTATGAATGTCATTTTTTTGGATGCCCTGGATTCTCTTGGTAAGAACTCTCTGTGGTCTCTCCAGTTGCTGCAGGTGTCTGATGAGGTACGTAGAGAAGGGAGCATTGTACTCAATTAGTGGTCTGATAAGGGTCAAGTAGAGTGGAGATATGACCTCCCTGGCCTTAGATGTGATGCCCTTAGTTATGAGGTGGACAATGTAGAATTTGTTTCTTACCACTATGGACACACTGGGATTGAAGTTTAGATTGTTATCCAGCTGTGTTCCCAAGTCTCGCACCAATGAGTTTGAGCTTATAGGGGTGCTATATATATAACATAAATTGCAGGGATACTTTTTTTTTACCAAAGGTGACAATGAGGTGTTTTCTTGCATTAGATTTTAGTCCATGAGTTTGGCACCAGTCATTTATCTGTGTCAGGCCTTTCTGTAATAAGTTAACATCATCGGGGACTCTATATGATTTCACCCAGTTGACAGTCCTCTGCAAATTTGGTAAGCCACAGGCCATCTACCTTCAGCTGGACTTCAGAGAAATAGTTTCCAAACAGTAGAGGGCCCAGCATAGATCCTTGTGGTTATCCAATGGTAACTGGTCTACTGCTTGAGGTGGACTCTCTAATTTTGACAGTGTGCATTCTGTCAGTGAGTCAGTTGGCTACCCATCTAATAATGTATGGGCTAAGCCCCAGATGGGAAAGTTTCTCTATGACACCTAAATGGTGATTGTGTCAAAGGACTTGGCTAAATTAAGATAGGGAATATGTCCTGTTTTCCCTCATCCAGGGCTTTGGGGACATTATCAAAGTAGTACACTAGATTTAATAATTATGATTTACTCTTGACAAAAAATTATATGGGTCAGGGCAAGAGTGTTGAAGGTCACCTATGTCCCTTTCAATAAGGTCCATGTTGAATCTTTCCATAGCCTTGCAGATAAGGCTAGTTAGGCTTATGGGCCAATAGTTCCCAGGGTCAGTTGATGGATGTGTAGGCATTTTCAACTGTGAATATAGTTCTAGTTCTGCATGTTACCAGATTGACATACATTGCATATCACACAACATTTGATATTAATTTATGTATTGTAGTTGATATGTTTGTGAAAAAGTACTGGAGACACCAGGGTTGCAGTGCATGGGGGGAGGCAACACATGGTTGCATTGTAAATATGTGATATATCGTTCAGTTTAAGTTTTCACATGCAGTTTCATGGCATAAAGAGTAAAATGGACAGTAAACAGCATTAATACATGCTAAATTTGACTTTACATAGTACATCAGTGAGCAGCAAGTTTGTGTGATACTTGGCAAAGTGTTTGTGCTTATAAGATACACATTTCTACTACCTTTCCTGTTTGCGCGTAGTTAAGCAGTCAGCAAACATGAGCCCCATTGCTAAACGTCTGACAGTTAGTATTGAGTGTATGAAACACACCTTCTGCCTAGCTGACTCTGTGGCAGCAGGTATAAATTCACTGCTACATTTTGTTTAGCCCAGATGCTACTGGGTTTGAATCCAGGTGTATCTAATACTTTAAAATAAACAGAGATAATACAATGACATCAGTCCATTAAAGTACATGTGTTTGTGTGTTTGCATAGCATAGAGAGTTTAAGCAGCATTGTGCAGAGGTGACCACAGCATTGTAGGGCTGCTCACCATTGCCTGGCATTGGTGTGTGATGCCAAAATCCGCACAAATATAGAGGGCAAAAAGTGAAAGGATCCATTGCTTTTTCTGCTAGTTATGTGTGTTGTGTGTGATTCCTTTTTTTGACATGATTATAGGTGTTAAAATGGGGTAGCTAGGAAAGTGGTAAACTGGGGAGCAAGCAGGGGAAGAACAAAGGGAAAGCAGTGCAGGATTGTGCAGGAGGGAGGTGGGAAATAACCATTGCTATCCATTTCTTCAGCAGAAAAAACTGATATATAAGCAAAATATTAGCTGAATTTGGACTGTCATCTCCAGAAACAGGTTTGACAACAATGTAATCATGTTGTATAGCCAAATGGACCAAATCAAGTGTGTCAAGAAAACACATGTGCAAAATGGAGAGGTATGTATGGGATGATATTATTTTGTGGGGCAGGTGACCAAATTTTTTTTTAAATCAGTAAGAGAGGAATATTGAGTAAGGGACATTGGTGTGTATGGGTCAGGTAAGCTGGGTAGATGAGGAAACAAATGCGAACAAACATGATAAGAGACAGGGGTGCTGAGGGACACAAAAGATTGGGGGACACCATGATTGAGGTGAGGGAGGGGACAATCCAGGCTCATGTCCAGTAAACATGAAGAGAGTGAGAATTGAGTCCTCTCCCACTGGACTGTCATCACTGTCCCCTTACTTCACTGGCAGCTGGAGTGCTTGACATCTTCTCCTTCTATGGACCATGAGGGAGAGCATCCTCTTTATCAGGTGTAGGCATATACCAATGGTACAGTGCATGACCCTATGCACCAACCCTGGCATCTTCTGGTGGGTGATGAAATCTCCACCTCCATTACTGTCCCAGAGATTACCACTGCACCAGCTGTGCAGTATTACCTGAGGGTGCAGGTAGTGCAGGGGGAGCAGAGGCAGTGCTACAGGTTGGGTCCCAGATGTGCTGGGCATCAGTGCTGGAGCCGCTGGAGTGGGGGTATTCTTACCCACTGGAGCTGGCCTAGTTCTGAGCTGTGGAGCATTTAATGATGCGGTACAGATAGGATGACATGTAGAGATTTTGTCAACACATAATAGAAAATAAAAAAAGAGGGATTAGGGTTGGGGTGAGAGAAAAAAAGAGATAAAATGAATAACATTGTATGTGATATGCAATGCATTAACACAATGATATAACTATTTTATCTGACCATCAGATGTGATATACAATGCATTAACACAATTAACTATTTTATCTGTAGTATGACATTTAAGTATATGTCCTAATAAATACACAGCATAACTATAGATTGCTACAGTAATCCTTGATATGTGCATATATTGTACATATGCATGTTCCAGTTATACAGATTACAGTCAACAACAGGACATTTGTGACACTTGTATAGAAATTAATATAATGTAAATATTATTAAAGAAATGCAGTATTTTATAGTTGTGATTTGTGGTATTTGAAGCCACAACCTCTGACTACAGTCTAATATTTGACTCCTAAAGCTGGTTTGTGCTACAGATTAATGCAAGCATACTTTCTTTTACACTTAGGATATGCATGCTCAATTTGCTGCAACTGTATAAAAACCTAAAAAGCTATCTTTAAATTTTAAAGCTACAATAACACTTCTCCTGCACTGCGTACATACTACTTGTTTCCCTCAGTCTCTCCATTCGAGCAATATGAGCCTGTCTATTTAATTCATGTTTGGTATTAGCTGGGGAAAGAACCGAAAAGAGCAGAAGAACATTATGTATACCAGTCTTGCCTATATTTAACTTTCTAAATATTACAAGTACTCTCTTAGGATCATACTTACACAGCTGTGGGAGGTTTGCAATCTCAAATTCATTCAACCAATGAGTGAGTGCATCCCTTTTACACCTGTATAGGTCATTATAATGATGCCTACACTGCTCTGCAGTGCATGGGATTCCAGTAGCAATAGATAAGCCTGAGCCAAACTATTTCCCACCTCAGACTTGCACTGGGATCAAGAATAGTCCCCCTGCAGAAGCCTTTGGCTATTGTACTTTACATGGAGTCGAATAAATAAGATTTCAGAGACAAAATATTTTTTCAGCATAATAACAATTTTACTTGAGACTTTCATCATACAAAATACTTACTCAGAATAACTAAGGTACAAACACATATCACTTAAATGCATCTCATAAACCTATCACAGGTTAAAAACAATTAAATATTTAACGATTCTATTGTCATTAAAATTCTTAAAGTCCAAAAGTTAAAATGACATTATATGGTAGAAAAACATTATAATACATTAAGTTAAAACATCATTAATATTTCTTAACCTTAAGCCTTCTATTCTTTAATAAAGACTTGTTTTATACTGCATTCAAACCAGGGTGTTTGTCGGATCCAAAGATAAGCTGCCAAATTGTCTTTTTTTCTTCCAACTTATTTTTATAGTTCCCATCCTTCATATCATGAGAGATCTGTACCAAAATAGAAAAAAGTATTTCTTGTACTTTTTACAAAGTCTTATATTTATATAATTCATTATTATCATCACCCTTTTTAACTGAATAATAATGTTCAATAATCCTACCTTCAAGGCATCTGGTCATCATTCCAATGTAATACACATCATAACCAGAATATTTACTGAAGTACACTATCCCTTTGGTGTTATAATTCTACAATCCTGGTACACTTATGGTGTAATTTATATGTTCTACACTTACAAACAGCCCTTCAGCTATATATCGACACACATTACACAGTCCACATTTATACATCCCTTTATTCTTAGTAGTACATGGGGTAGGAGCAATCCTAAAATTGTCTTTTTGTAAAATAGTTTTAATGTTAAAGCCTATTTTGTATACAAATCTGGATTGACTACTTACTGGGATAAACAACTCATTATTCCCCATTATTATCTTCCAATTATTGCCTCAATGTTCCTAATATCTGACTCGTCAAGAGTTATTTCTAAATTATATGCTAAACTTCTATTTCTGGAAGAAGAAACAGAAGGAATAGAGTTACAAGCAATATAGGCTTCTGTTAAAATGGGTGGGAAACATTTGTTTCTTTTTTCTTTTATTTCTTGCAGTACATTTAAAAGAAACTCACTTTTATATCCCCTGTTAATAAATAAGGATGTAATAAACTCTAATTCTTTTTCAAATTGCTCGTCATTAGTTGTCATCCAGGAGGCCCTGATGTATTGTCCCCTGGGGATGTTCTTTTTCAAAAATGGAAGATGATGGCTTCGGTAGTGAAGATAATTATTAGAGAACACATTCTTTCTATATATGCTGTTATCAAAATATCCACAATTCTGATTCCATTTTATATGATCATCCGAAAAATTAACTTCCAGTCCATATTCACCCAAGGTAAAATGCAAAAAATCAGACTTACTGTAAAACATTTCAATTATAATAGATTAATTATTTTGGTTAGTCCACAAACTTATTGTAGTATATAATTTTGCATTCCTCCTTCAGGGCAGTCATTATATCAAATTCCCAACACCCTAGGACAATATTAGCAAAGGCAGCTGTGGCTGGAGACCCCATCGCCACCCCATTATTTTGTTTATAAAACTTTATATTAAACATAAAATAATAATTGTCCAATAACAATTCTAATAACACAATAAAAATTAATTTGAGTGCTAGAAATATCAGTAAAAGTGTTAAGATAAGTAATTGTTCCACTGTATTTGGCATTCATCACACCTATCATTGAGTACAATACCCCCTTTGGTATGTACCTAAGCAGGCATATCCAACAATTGCAATGCCTACAGAGGTTCCTCACTAAACTAATACAGGGTGTAAGTAAAATATCCTATGCAGACTGCCTCAAGGCCCTATACTATATTCTGTCTCCTACATGCTTTTGAGAGGAGATCTATGCCTGCCATATAGGGCATTATCAGACCCCACTCTGATGGACCTCCTGCATATCCACAAAACATACAACACCAGAATTACCCATTCTAAAGACTTAAACCTTCCCTGTTTTCTAAATAGGACCTGCTGGAGAGACAGGAATGTATCCCAGAGACTACTCCATCTGTGGAACAGGTTTCCCATCCATGTGAAGCAGAGTTCCTCCCTAAGTCAATTCATGTGCAACTTGGACAATTTGGTGTTGATCAGGAAATTCATCCCTGTTTTCCTACCTATGTCTCTAATGGACACAGACAGCCTGTAAATGGTTAATCTCCCAGGACCATGCTTGTAAATGTTTCATCTCCCAAACCTCTCCTTACACTTATCAAGGGTATCAGAACTTGTCAGAGATTTGGGAAGCATGACTAGGCTTAAAAAGCCCCTTGTGATCATACGAACCTATGAACCTATGAATAACTTTGGTGAACATCAATAACTATAACCAATGTATAATCATCCTGGTTGCTCAACATGTATTCCATAGCTGAAATGTAATGTGCCTGGTCCATTATGCACCCACCTTTATGGCTCTATGATTCAAAAAAAAAAAATTAAACTCAGTTCAAGTATTTCAAAATGTCTGGGCTGTAAGATGATACAACCTAAATTAAAAGTGTTTGTAGAGCCACTCACTATTAATCTGTTGAATAGTCTGACTTGTTCTGTCCTCTCATTCATGTTCTGTGATATATTGGGTATACCATTCCCTTCTCCTGAAATGAAGTCTTAGGTCTAGCGCCAAGATCATTTCTCTTTCTAGTTGGACTATAAGGTTGATCTTGATAAATGTCCACAGAATTACTTCCATCATCATTTGGTCTCTCCACCTCTGCATTGTTCACAATATCATCGGATCTTACTGAAGCAAAAGGAGCATTATGATTGGATCTGTGGTAGTTCAAGGAGGTTGACTCTTCCAAATTAGTTAAGATGGAATGCCCTGTATAAGCAGACCTCATAGATTTATTAACCTTAAAAGCTGGATCAAAATATAAATATGCAGATTTCTTTTCATATGCTTCACCGTCTCTTTTAAGTTTTTTGTTTTTCTGAAAGTAACAGTTCTTTCAAAACATTTGATATTCTGTAGGAAATTTTCATATTCATTATTCATCTCAGGGACATTGCCCAGTAATTGTTATAACTGATGATCCATCTTAAGAATCTTTTCTTTTACCTCCTTAATAACATTGAGGTTATTTTTATGACCAATTTCAAGAACTCCAAACCAGCATTAAAAAACTCAACCAAAGCTGAAATACAGGGGTCTGAACTGATGGTACAACTGGGACATTTGAAAAAACATAAACCTTTTGGAATGATACATAACACAATGCATCGTTCGAAATATTTATTCTCAATAACAAGGGCTCGATATTTCTTAAGTAGTTTTTCTAAGTCTACACAAAGTTCTTTAATCTCAGTCTGGTCTTAATTGTTCTTATCCTTCCATCCTGGTATACATAAAGTACAATAAAAGAAAAAAGAAACAAATGTTTTCTATCTATTTTAAGAGATGCCTAGATTGCTCGTAACTCTATTCCTTCTGTTTCTTCTTCCAGAAATAGAACTTTAGCATGTAATTTAGAAATAACTGTTGACAGTTCAGATATTAGACAATAACTGGAAGATAATCTTCTTCTTCTTTCGGCTTTTCCCAGTTAGAGGTCGCCACAGCAGATCACCTGTCCACTCATGATTGGCAGTGGAGTTTTACGGTGTCAAGTTGCCAGCCCAACCTTCCACAGAAGGCACACACACACACACACACACACACACACACACACACACACACACACACACACACACACTCTCATGCCTAGGGCCAGTTTAGTGTGTCCAATCCAAGATAATACAGGGAAATAATGAGTCGTTTATCCCAGTAGGTGGTCAACCCAGATTTGTATACAAAATAGGCTTTAACATTAAAACTATTTTACAAAAAGACAATTCTAGGAGTGCACCTAGCCCCTCTACTACTCAGAATAAAAGGATGTATAAATGTGGATTATGTAATGTGTGCCGATATATAGCTGAAGGGCCATTTATAAGTGTAGAACATATGAATCACAACGTAACTATACCAGGCTGGTTTAATTGTAGTACAAAAGGGTTAGTGTATTTCAATAAATGTTCTGATTGTGATGCCTATTACATTGGGAAGACGACCAGATGCCTTCAAAATTGGATTAGAGAACATTATTATTCAATTAAAAAACTTAAATGTATTTTAATGTTTTTCTATCAGATAATGTCATTTTAACTTTTATGTCTTTAAGAATTTTAATGACGTAATTGAATCATTAAATATTTGTTTGCTTTTAACCTCTGATAGGTTTATGAGATGTATTTAAGGGATGTGTGTTTTTACCTGGGTTAGTCTTTTGTATGAAAAAAGCTGGAAGTAAAATTGTTATTATGAAAAAAAAATGATTTTTTTTTCTGAAACTATGTTTGTTGGTGGTATTTTGCCTTTTTAGCATTTGAATTTACCACTACTGGCTGTGGTTGTTTTTTTCTTTGAGTCCAATAAATATCCTGGATTCCTGGACACTCTACCTTGGTGCCCTAAACTGGGCAGCTCCCCCTGTAATGCCAGATATGTATAATATCTGAACTAGAGCAATGGCAACTGATGCTTTCCTGCCAATTCCAGTTATCACATTAACTGGTAGTGTGCAAATCCGAGCAACAGTGCCAACATTGTTTGCCTGATGTTAAGAGAAGTGCAGTAGTGCCAATCAGGGAGGAAATAAATACTTAAAAGTGGAAGGTTAATCTTACACTTGCCTTAGTTTGAGGGGGTGTCTGGTGATGTAGCTTGGAAATATATATTGGAAATTGGGAGGTAACTGTTAGGTGAGTTAAGTTTGCAGGCATGCACTGGGGGCATAAATGTCATGACCTGACACATTTGTTTTTGCCTTTGTGCATCGATAAAATTGACTTTTACCATTTAGGATTCAATCCTTGGCATAAAGGACAAAATATTTTTTTCCACAACATTTTTTTCCATCTCTGCCATAGAAGAACTGCTGCTTATATGTTTTCAGGAATCATTCATAAATACAGCTGACAGTTTGAGGTGTTACACATGTATGTGTGTGATCTGAAAAGATTCTAATATATAGATCCATTTGTGTCTGTTTGTTATATAATTGTGAAGGCCATGCAAGTCAAGATAGCAGACTTATATTTACATAAATATAGTAGACAGTATACCCTCAGTTACTCACCTGAAAACACAATAAGGATGTTTTATTGCTCATACTTATAATTCATATCATCTCCACTATCTAAAGTGTTGTAAGTCAGAGTGAATATAATAGGAAGTGGAACAATGGTAAAACAGTAAAAATGTATGGCACATCCTGTATTAGAACCCAGGACCAGGTGCATGGTAGTCCTACACTTACACTTGTTGCCAAAAGAATGCTTAAATAACACTTCTATTTTTAATTTCATTGCTATAAACTGCACTGTCTGTAATAGTGGTACTACTATTAGTTTGTTAGCATATATTGGACTACAGTAGCGTGCACATTACATTTTTTCTGTGTTTGTTGCTTATTATCACAGGTGATCCTGACAGTGGAAGTGTGGGACTTCTGCCAACAGATGTTAGAGTATCAGCAGACTCTGATGATGATGGTAACCAAAGAGAGGCATAGTCAGAGGTTGAATCTGACATTGTCATTGACATGCAGTCATCCCCTGAAATTCCACTGGACACAGCCAATAGGCCTATGCCAACCCATTCCAGTGAGCCCTCAGATACTGGACAGGTGGAGGGCAAGACAATCGATCAGGGAAGCGTGGCTTCAGTGCTTGTTGACTCTGGCCATAGCCATAGTGTGGGGAGATGCCACACAGGAGGATTGTTAGGGGTGCTCAGAGGAAGCCTGCTGTCCATCGTCTACCTTATCCAAGTATCTCTTCCAGTGCCACTCAGTGTATGTTTAGGGCCATCATGGAGGCACAGGCTTGTTCTGATAGGTCTTCCAGAGAAATGCTTAGGGTTGTACATGTGGCACATGCTGACATGTGTGACTGCCTCCACCATGTTGCCGATTCAATTGATTGGGTGAATGACACATTGGAATGGGTAGTGTCTGTGCGTGTGATGGAACACCTGCTGGGAGGAGGAAGGCATCCTCATGGGTGTAGGTCAGCTACATCATCTGCTGTTAGCCAACATGGCCATGCCTGATCATGCTCCCATAGTGGTTGAGCTGGCCACACCCAGACATGGCAGGCCATGGGGTCATGGTCCTGGGCATCCTTACAAAAGGAGCTCATCCAGCAAACATCAGTCAAGTTCAGGTAGCAGCAGTGCATAGTGCATTTGACCGTGGGTGTGGACATGCCAATGCAACTCCTGGCAGAGCAAGTTCTCATGGTCAGGTATGACAACGATGAACTGCCACTTCTGCCATGTATAGCTCAAACATGCCCAACATATCATAGAACTAGCACAGAGCTTGGCTGTGTTCATGCAGACACTCGCATACGATTTTCACCTGGAGGACCCATACAGACACACACACACAACAGTTACTTGGTTCAGCCGTGAAGCTTAAAAGTCACTTTGTCTCACTGGCCATTTGTTACTTAAAGCAAATGTCTGCCTGCTTCTCTTTCCTACTCACAGACACTCACTGACCTTTTGTGTCAGCCTCAGCTTCTTGCCCCCCCCCCCCCCATAACACCTTGTGCAATGCTGATAACTGTGCCATATCCCTTTTTTCTATCTTTTGGATTCAGTGATACATATGCTTTGTGTCTGATGCTCAGGGTGCATAGCTGACATAGTTCTTAGTATATTTGCATTTGTGATGTTGAATTGGTAATTTTACATTTGACTTATATTGGTCTTAGAAAGTTAGACAGTTGATAGCATCAGACTTGTTTTCCATCATTATTTTTAATGATCTTGTGAGGGTTGTGAAGTCTGAAACTGAAATGTGTATCATTACTTTCTAACTTCTCTTTTTAATGATTTTCCAGTACAAATGCATGGTGCTAAACTGAGGGTATGCAGTGATTATCAGTACTTTTGAGAGTTATGACTGTGTAAATTTTTGATGCCTGAAGTCTATTACTTAACAGTGGACACATACAAGTCAAATAAGCCTTTGCTGTCACATGTTAAGGTCATTTCTGTACTAAACACTCACCTTTTACTTCCTTATACTACCAAATAACAATATGCAAGGATATGCCAGTCATTCATATCATTACAAAATACACTCCATGTTCAACACTTACCTTGTAAATCCAGCAGTTGCAACAGTTTTAGTTCAGGACTAACTCTGTCTGATGCAAGCAGTACACAGCCATTACATGGGTAGGTATAGATTGTGAGCGTTGCCTGGCATCAATGTTACTAAATGTATGTGCATAGGAGTAAGGTTCTAGGTCCTTAGGTGATGAGTGAGTGTGCTATGCTTTGTATCTTAGCACACCTACGTCTCCCTATACTCACAGCAGCTGCTGGTTCCTGCTCCTCAACTGCGTGTGACTGTGATGACCTCACCATTGGTGGTGGGATGTGTGTCCCTTCATGTTGTTGATCCTGCTGAAGCTATTTTCTTATGGTAACATTGTATAGCATGGCACATACTGTGAATGTTTCAGTACATGTACATGGACTATACTACAGGGCTCCTCCAGATGTATCTAGGCACCAAAACCACAACTTCAGCAGCCCAAACCTGGTTTGAACATGTGCCTCATTATGATGTTCTTCAGCAGGTGTGTGTGCATTTCTGATGGGTGTTATCAGCACAGTTCTAGTGCATAATGTGCATCCCCCAGTAAATGACCCAGTGGAACATCCCCCCAGTGAACATCTGATACATTTAAAAGGTGTGCCAGATATGTGAGTCGTGGTAACTGCCTGGGTTGCCATCACACATGTTCAGAATGATTCCCTTGGCATTACACTTGACTTGATAATTAACAGAGTGAAAGTCCTTTCTATTTATGTAGAACCTTCCCTGTTCCCTGGATGGTGCCTTAATTTCTACATGTGTGCAATTTATGGCACCCAGGACTTCAGGGTAATGTGCTATAGGGTAGAACTCCTGCATATTTCTGGCCCTATCCTCAGGAGTATGGTGAAAATATATGTGGTCACTAGCATGTTGGAGCATAGCATTCAGGAATTTATGTTGGATCCTGGATGCTGATGTATGTGACACCCCCAACAACCCCCTGTTGGTCTCTGACACCCCCAACAACCCCCTGTTGGTCTCTGAAAGGTACCTTTAGCTAAAATTCTGAGTGCTACACATAACTTTGGCTCCACTGGGATGGGTTCCCCTCGGTTTGCTCTAGATCTGAGTTGAGGATGACAGAGGTTGCAGAGTACCTGTAGTGTGTCTCTGTCCACCCTGTAGCGCTCAAAAATATCCATATCATGTAGAATATAATAAGTTAACGGGGTCTGAAAACTCTTCTCCTTCTTGGCCTTGGTCTGTTAGCAGCAACAGCAGCATAGACTTCAGCCTGTTGCACATAAACATGAATTAAAGCAACAGCAGCCCCTAAGATTGTTTCTGTATAGACTTCTTTCCATGGCTGTATTCCAAACAGGTTTTAGATTTCTCAGGGAAAACCAGCACTGAGTCTACTTGGTTGCTTTATAGCTTGTTGAATAGCTCCTCTATCTTGGATTGGTTGATTAGTGTACAATTCAGCTGCTTATCTTGTAATTTGCATGCAACATGTTTACCTTGTTTACACGGCTCTACACACCATGTAGAGCCGCTTACTGAATTGAAAACAGTTCGCTACCATACGCAGTGCACATGGTAGAAACAGACCGTATAGGCTTTATTGAATCTGGCCTGATATGTTTCCATGGCTAATTATATTATTTCTGTTAAATTACTTCAAAAACGTTTAGTAACACTTTAGTCAGAAGACTTGACTTAAAACTTTCCCAAACTTTTAGTGAAGCTTTAGTCTGAAGATTTGACTTAAAACTTTCCCTCCGTATGGCTTTCATATTATTTGTCTTATAACTGTCACATCCAAAAAGAGATTGTTACACTTTTATACTACAGGGCTGTTGTGCATCTTTTGCTGACAGAAAGCTTAATTATAAGAGGAAGTTTTCTGAAAATATTTCTTTTGTCCAGTCACTTGTCACTGCTGAGCTACAGAACTGAGAAAGAGATGATATAAACATAGAAGAGGTAAGCAACTAATTCTTTTTTAAAACATCAATTTAACTCATCTCTGGTAGCACAGAGAGAGAAATCCTCAAGGAAACCAGTCTGATTATCAGTTTTGGCACATGGTGTAGCTGGCAGGAAAGTATGGAAATGCCTATCATGTGGCTTGATGGAGGGACAAACTTTATCACATGCTGCCACATGTGTACCATTGGAGCAGTGGCCATCATGCAGCTATGTGGTTGAGGAAAGCAAGTGTTCACCTCACCAACCAAGCTACAGATTTATTTATTTATTTATTTATTATTTGCAGTTGGTTTACCAGGATAGTCCATTGGGCCACAAATAACCCATTACACTTAGAAGGTGTTCCAGATATGTGAGTCGTGGTCCTTGGGAGAAAAGCTCCAAAAACAAGCAGAAGATTACAGTAAGATATTTTGTTACAAATGATTACAGTTACTATGGCCTAGTAAAAAACATTGCAAGTACTACAGACTAGTGATTAATATACAAATACTACAATCTAAAAAAAAAAAAGAAAATTACAATATGATAACTGAGATGTCTTTACATCAAGAGGTAGGTTGCACCAACAGGTGCATTTTATGCATTCAATATCAAAAGCTTAATACAAATGAGAGCAGGACATATGAATTAGGAAAGTAAAATAAAAAGAGGGGAGGAAATTATGTGGGGGTGGGAGCAGGAGCATTCCCACTGGGATATTAGATGTGAGTGAAGATATTTTTTTACTGAAAGGTGGTTTGAGGTGGTGCTAATTGATAATGGTAGGGAGTTCCAGAGGCAAGCTAGACCATAGGATAGGAGATTTTTTCCTGGGGGACGAGTTGGCTTATAGAATTCTATTAGGTTTTGGTTGTTAGATCATAGTAGTCTATCAGGAAGGTGCATTTTAAAGGTAGAGTAAAGGGAGGGACAGAGGGAAGGGTTGAAAATGAGCTTGTGTGCAAGTGTAAGTTGTGTATAGGTAAGGTGATTGGTCAGTTCCAGCCATTTTAGTTTGTGGAGAGATGAACAGTGGTGTGTGGAGGACTTATGACTGGTAGCAAATGTAGCAATTTTGTTATAGTAAGAGGAGAGTTGCGTTTTGAGTGAAGATTGTAGGTTAATTAGGAGTGGGGCTACATAGAGGAGGGAGGGCTGAGAATAGTGGTGGAGAGTGTGATTTTAGTGGAGGGTATTAGATAATTTTGTCGGTAGAACATACCAAGTTTTTTGTGTTTTTTTTAATATTTAGTTGAAGATGGGAGCTAAATTTAAGCTGACTATCAATTTGGACACCTAATAATTTGGCCTGTGATACCAGTTTGATAGGTGTATTACTATGGCTAGTGATAGAGAATGTACTTATATTGAAAGAGGTGACCTTGGAGGGGGTAAATAGCATTAGTTTGGTTTTAGATGCATTTAGTGCGAGGTGATTTTTTTCATCCATTGTTCGGTGGTTAAGAATGCATCTTGTGTGAGCTTAAGGAGGGTAGGGATGGAGATAGCAGAACAGATAATAGTTGAATCATCTGCATATTGGATAGTGTTTGTGAAGGGGATGGAATTGTGGAAGTCATTTATGAATACATTGAAGAGAAGGGGACTCAGTATGGATCTTTGCGTAACTCCGGTTGAGGTGTTAAGGAATGGGGAGGTGGCTTTTTTTCCATTTTACTGCTTGACATCTATTGGATAAGTAGCTAATGAACCAGTTCAGAGAGGAAGGTGATAGGTTAAGTTTAGAGAGTTTAGTTAGGAGTAAATTGTGGGAGATAGTGTGAAAGGCCTTAGAGAGGTCAAGCAGGAGGGTTGAGACAATGTGGCCAAAGCTCGTGCTTTATTCACAGTTTCCAGGAAGGAAAAAAGGGCGGTCATAGTGCTATGACTGGGTCTAAAGCCATGTTGTGTGGGAGTAAGTAGGTTATTGTCTAAGAGATATGGTAGGAGTTATAAATGGATACACTTTTCTACGAGTTTAGAGATGGGAGATAGGATAGCAATGGGATGGAAATTGGTATTGTTATTATTGCTGCCACCTTTATTCAAAGGTACGACATAAGCCTTTTTCCAGATTTGGGGTACTAAAATTTCTTGGATAGAGTGATTGATTAGAATGCTGATGGGGTAGACAATGGCTTTGGCAGCTATGCTAATAAAGTAAGAAGGAATGTTATCGGGGGCGTTAGAACATGGTTTCAGTTTCTGGGGGAGTTTTTTTATGGTGGATGTGGGTACAGGTTTTAACGAGAATGGTGGAGGCTGGAAGGGGGGTATTGGGGGTGGTGATGGAGAGGAAATAGTAGAAGAAGCAGAAGTGGGGGGTGAAGGGTTGGTAGAGGAGAGGATGGGGGTAAAGTGGAGAGTGTGGTGGTGTTAGAGGATGAGAATGATAAGGTTAGTTTGGAAACAGAATTGAAGAAAAAAGTATTGATGATAATCTATGTCTGGAGCAACCGGGTATGGGATGGGGTTATCTGTTCTGCTGGGGTTAAGGAGGGTGGAGATGCCTTTCCAGAATCTTTGGGGGTTTGTTTTATTCTTGTTTTGGAGTATGCAGAAGTAATTCTGTCGATCAGTGATGAGCTTTTTTACTTTGTTTCTAAGTGTTTTGTATTCATTATGAGTGAAGGGAGTCCTGTGTTTTTGGTAATATGCCCAAGCTTTATCTCTGAGGTGCATGGTTGCAACTGTGTTTTGTTAGCCAAGGGGCAGTTTTATTTTTTATTCTTTTTGTCTTTAAGGGAACCTGGTGGTCTAGTAGGTTTAAGAAGGTTGTGCTGAAGTGGGTAACTGCCTGTTCCAGGGGTAGAGTTTTAAGGGTTTTCCAGTTTATTGCTTTTAGAGAGTTGGAGAAGGTAATGGGATTGAAATGTTTTGGTAACAAATAGTAATATAAGTGTGTGTAAGTTGTAAGGGTGAGGGCAATTGATGTGTGAATGTGGGTAAGTGATCACTAAGGGAATCGGGAAGGGTGCCACTGTCAGAGAAATAATGAGGGTGGGAGACTAAAATCCAGTCTAGGATACTACCATTGTAGAAGTTTTTGAGGGCCGGGTTATGGAGTTGATCAGCTGTGAGAAATTGTAGAGGTTAATGTTAAATGGGATTGTGGGAAACTGTATGGAGGACCAATTGATATTAGTGTCCCCCAAAATTATTGTTTCAATACTAATGTTGGTAAAAAGCCAGGAGAGGATGTCTTCAAGTGTAGAAGTATTGTCACCGGGGGGATGTAGAGGGAGGCTATACATATGCGTTTGTATTTGTTTACTTGAAGTAGTGCTAGGAGTAATTTGGCTTTATTAAAGTGGGGTGATGGGTTTGTTATAAGGGGTAACTGATAAGGACGATAAGTATAGGATGGCTACTCCTCCTCCTTTTTTGTAGGTTCTATCTTTTCTAATGATAGAGTAGTTGGGTGGTATTATTTCAGAATCTTTTATATGGAGTTTCAACCAAGTTTCAGAGATGAACAAGATGTCTGGTTTGTTGTGTGTAAGCCAGGTATGGAGATTAGGGACTTTGTTAGCTATGCTTTGGGCATTTAAAGATGTGACTAGTATGAATTTATCTGTTGGGGGGGGTGGGGAGGGGCCTGAGTTAGGGTGTATGTCTTAAGATAGTAGTATGGTAGCTAGATGTAGGATTGGGTTGGAGAGGTACTTGGTCTGTTTGGAGTCTGGGGTGAGCTTTAATAGATTTGTGAGGGTTTTTTGTGTGCAGAGGAGATAGGATATTTATGAGGGTTAATACGTTTGTAGGGGAAGAGAAGATGGTGTTGTATATGGTATAGGTAGAGAGATATTGGGATGTGTGGGTGTGAAAGAGGTGGGCTAAGATGGCTAGTTGTGTGAAAGGGTGGTGAGTGGTTAGTGTTTGTAGGCTGAATGAAGTAGTAGATATAGGATATATTGAGAAGTAGTAGTAGTTGGGTAGAATAGCATTGGGGTTTTGAGAGCATGGTGAGATAGGCTACTAAGAGTAGGTTTGTTGAGACTGACTAAGTTGCAAGGGTGGGAGAACTTTATGTTTTGGGAGGAGCAGGTGAGACTAATTTATGAGAGGGGAGGGAGAGCTGAGTGATGATTAATATGGGTGGGATTAGGAAGTAGGTGATTGAAAGTGGAATGGAGTCTAATTGGCTAAGGTTGGATGGTGGGTGTGGCTATAAAGGTATACATGTAGAGGTGCTGGGGGTGGGTGAGATTTGGGGGGGGGGGCAGAGTGAGCCCAAAGGGCGAACGGAGCAGTTAGAGCCAAGGGAAGCTGCAGATGGACGAGAACCAATCAGTGGAGTACTGATAGCTTGAGGTGAGTACAGGGGACAGGGATTTGGCAGGATGGAGTGACAAAAAGGTAGGAAAAGAGACAGAAAGGAACTTAATATAGAACTATAAGGGAACAGGAAAAATTAAAGCTTGGGATATAAGAAGTCAGGAATTGTGAGGATAGGTTGCCATCTAGTGGACAAATGCTGAAAGTACACTTGTGGCTCTGCCAGGACAGGTCCCAGTAGTGGGAGGAGAAGGGGAGAGCCCAGTGTAAATCAGAAGCTAGAGAAGGAGCAAGTATGGGGGGGAACAGAAATTAGAATGGTTAGGCTGCTGGCTATCCTGGAAGGGGACCTTGCTGAAACCACCTAGCAGGAGCTTTAAGCAAATACAATCAGTTATTTAGGGCTAGCAACAGTTGCACATCCTTTCTTGTTTTCTTCAGAGGTTATACCTCAGGGAGAGGCTTGGTCCTATTCCAGTGATGGTGATGAGGCAGCAGAGAAAGTATATTTTATTTTTGGATTAGACGTCCAACGAGGCGCAGACACAGTGGAGGGTGCAGGGCAAACAAGCTGGAGAGATTAGATTGAGAGAGAGAACTTGTGATTATAGTAGTCACAGCCGGCCTTAGGCACAGGCCAACTAGGTGGCCGCCTAGGGTGCCACTGTAGCATGGGCGCTTTTCCAGTATTTATTTGGTGTAGGTAGACTAGGATGGGGGCAGTGGGTGGTGTGGTGGGAGTGCCAGGGAGACCTTTTGCCTAGGGCACCAGTTGACCTAAGGCCACTCCTGATAGTAGTCAGTAGAAAAACATGTTAGCATTTAACAAAAATAGCAAACAGGTATCAGACATGTGGTATAAACACAACAATTGTTTAAAAAGAAACAACAGGATAAAAGTAATACACCGTTTGTGTACAGAATGCAGTATGTATCACAAAAACAGAGCTAAAAGTTTCCAGGAACAGCTAGCACTTAATACACAGTAAAACATGAAAATGCAATGTCTGCCACAAAATCAGTACTGCGGCTAGACTGGGTGATGTTGCTATACCATTTCTAATGTTTCAATAGCTGGATAACGCACATGCGGTGTAAGCAAGATATTCAAGAAAACATTTGTTTATAGCACTTTAATGCAGTTAGCGTTTATAAACTAAGTATGGCAGAGCTTTAAGTTATCAGGCTGCGTTTAGCAAAAAATGACAAATTGCTCTGGCCACTTACTAGTGGAATGCTAACGCAGGTTGGTGTTTACAATGTAAAACAACTGTCTCTCTGCAATTCATCGGGTTACATTTACTAGACCAAGCTGTTTTCACCATTTGCTTTTTCTTTTTTTTTTTTTTAAAAGAAAAAAGAATGCAGACCGATTAACTGTTACAAATGCTGACGCATTGTTTTCTTCAGAGGGTATACCTCAGGGAGAGGTTTGGTCCTATTCCCGTGGTGGGGATGAGGCAACAGAGAAAGTATATTTTACTTTTGGATTAGATGTCCAACGAGGTACAGACAGAGTGTGTGGGGGGGGGGGTACAGGGAAAACAAGTTTCTTGTTTTCTTCAGAGGTTATACCTCAGGGAGAGGCTTGGTCCTATTCCCGTGTTAGGGATAAGGCAGCAGAGAAAGTATATTTTATTTTTGGATTAGATGTCCAACGAGGTGCAGACAGAGTGGGGGGTACAGGGAAAACAAGTTTCTTGTTTTCTTCAGAGGTTATACCTCAGGGAGAGGCTTGGTCCTATTCCCGTGTTAGGGATAAGGCCGCAGAGAAAGTATATTTTATTTTTGGATTAGACGTCCAATGAGGTGCAGACACAGTGGTGGGTGCAGAGCAAACAAGTGTGGGTGAGGCCAGGAACGCACAGCAGCCAAAGGCAGAACCAGAATTTAAAGATCGGTGGCTACCTTGGTTACCTTCATCACAAGTGCAGATAAGTCTGTACTTCCATGAAGAAGACACTGTGGGCCTTTGTGGTGACACAAATTTTTCATCATTCTACCAGTGGGCTGTAGTTAAAGCCATCATAAAATGCTGTCATATCTATGATGCCTGCAAAGGACATAAGCATGAATAACAGCTCCACCAGAGAGCATTTTTCCAGTGGATATGGGAAATCCCCACCAAGAGGGAACAAATAGCTCAATTCCTGTAGAGCGAGATGCTGGATTTTCAGCAGGCACAGAAGCTAAAAGAACAGAAAAAAATAGAAAAACATGTTTTTGCAATTTCAAAATAATTTTAGCTATACGTATACTAGACAATCTGTTTCAGTAAAACATATTGGCACGAGGAGTGGCCTTAATTTAATATTATACTCTTGGTATCAAATATAAAATACCTTCTCTTTTACAATAGTCTGTTTACAGCTTGTGTTACATGCACTGTCATGGAAAGAGAGAGAGAGAGAGAGAGAGAGAGAGAGAGCACACCTTACAGCAGTAGCCACATGATGCAGTGCTCCAATTACAGACCTACAAAGATGAATAGGAGAATGACTGAATTTATTAACACATGAATATTTAATGGGGATTAAAGTTTAGGACAGTAACTATGACTTCTCAACTTGTGGATAATGTATTTTGTCTTTTTGCAGAATGCAAGCTTATCCACTTAAACGTGTGGGATATAGTGAATCCATAGCCTTTGAATATTCACAGGGATTGTTATCCAATGTTAAAATATTCATTGAAGAACCATGCTCATTCTGTATACAGTCCATTTGTTTTTATTCAAAACATGGCAGACAACAATAGGAGGTGACAAAACCATGACTTAAATATAAGGACACTATTCCACAATAAATTTCACTGTAACTGAGAGTACAGTCAGCTATCCAAATCATTAAAAAGTGAGACAAAATATGCTTTTTGAGATTTTGTAAATATTGAGACAAAATATGCTTTTTGGGATTTTGTAAATAATATAAGTAGCTTGTAAATGACATACTGAAATGTTAAGTATTGAATATTCTTTCTATACTAATTACAAGAATATTATTGGAAAGCAAGCTTATACTAGAAAAAAGTCAGACAGCATAATCTTGCTTGAACCTATAAATCTTACATTCCAAAGTGAAAGGCAAATTGCAAAAGTATGTGGGAGCTAGCATAAGAGCATCATATATCACTTGCAATAACATCACTTGTCTGTCATCTTTAAAAAATGATTTAGTAAACAGGTTCATCCCTGTAGACAGAAAGAGAATATTACAAGAGAATACTTGTGAGTCATTTCAGACAATACGCAGTTATTGCCTCTTTATTTTCTTTTATCAAATATTTTCATTAGTACACTTTAGAAACTCAAAAAAATGAAATAAGTAAAAACTACCGGGTTCCTCTAATAATACATTCCTCTGAAAGACTGCAAACTATTGGACATTGTATTGATGGACTTCATTTCTATGTGGAATAAGTCTGAAACTCCAAGAGAAGATCATTGTTAACATTTTTGTTTTCATCTCTTCTGATCGTTAGGTGAGACATACTAAATTAGCTAATGCAGAATCTATCTGCGACTTGCATTGTCGTTACATTCTTAACAACCTTTGTTTCAATATCGATGAATAAGAGCTAGTCAATATGCAGGCATTTTGAGCTGTTTTCCCATGAAATTGCAAGCTAGCACTTTCTTTGGGAAAATGCAATTTGTCTTCTACATATCACATTTTAGAATTCATAGCGTCATTCTTATAGCGTATACATAATGGATATCTGCACCTTAGCGGCACATAATGTGTACTGGTATTTTTATACTGTATGCCTTCATATTTTGTTAGGTCATTTTGATTTGTTCCAGTGGGAATTCACAGAAATAACTTGATATAATACATACTGGCTAGTCAGCAAAAAAATATATTAACAGCCATTTGAAGAAGTTTTGGTGTTCCTGATAGTCTTAGAAAAGCAAAATCTAAGTACAGAATAAAGGAAGCAAATCCTTGGGGACTAAAAGATTCATTAAAATATGCACCAGAATCTGAAGCATGCAGATTTCTATAATTTCATATTAATGGTACTATATCCTAAGCATATTGTATACCAGCTTAGGAACATTAATATAATTCAGAAGTGTTGAATAGGTAACACAGTGTGTTAAGATTAATTGCATTTCAGAGTTAACCACAGAATTCAAATGTTTGTTTTCTTTTACATATGAAAGACCTCCTTTTGTCTGGTGGTGTTTTGTCTATGTACTTTTGTTTCCTTCCTCCTCCCAAGGGCAAGCGGTAAGTGAACTGGTATTTTCTCCAACTTTCCCATAAGTGAATGCAATGTATCTGCAAGGAATATGTACTGTATAATGTCTTTGATGACAGTCCTGCCCTGAACAGCAATCAATACTTTGTTCTTGTTGTTTGACAGGATAGTCTTTGGCAACCCTGTAGCACTATATACAATAAAGTAGGCTAATGGAAAATAGATGTGTATAGATGGATGTAAGAAAAGAGAGGAAATAAAAGCAAAGTAAATATTAAATCTAAACCTCAAAATGTTTGGTCAGATAATGCAAAGAGTGGATTTACTAGAGATGACACATGTTGGGAAAGACTGAGAGCAAAAGAAGAAGAAGACATGGCAGAGATTAAGATGGCTATGTGGCATTACTGATGTGATGAATATAATAATGCTAAATAAAGTTCAGGAGGTGAGGGGCAAAACAATGATTTTTATGATTTTGGTAATCCCATCATGAGCATAACAGAGATGTTTTTTTGGTAGAAAGTCAAAGTCAAAGTGAACTTTATTGTCATTCAGATCGCACAACAGTGAACTGAATAAAATTGCGTTACATCAAACTCAATGTGCATATAACATATACCAGTGTATGTTCTATGCACATTGAACATATAACATATACCAGTATTAATACAACAGTAAAACATATACTAATGATAATCCAACAATAACAACAGCAAGGCATTCATGCAGTGCAGTAACAAGTGCAATGACATGCACCGAGACTATTCCACTTGCATGTCTTAGTCAGTACCCAAAATATTGCACAGATAATATATTGCACAGATCAAAATCAGACAGATTTTAAACTACACCGAATGCTAACTTGGCATATTGCACAGAATGTTAACTTGGCATTGTTAATATTGCACACAAGGTATAAGATTGTACTTTCATAGAATTATTGTATATGTCTGTGAATTACTTCAGCGCTGTAACTCCAGACCTCCATGACTAGCATGATGCATATTATTACTGGAGTTCAGAAGTCTGATAGCTTGTGGGAAAAAGTTTCTATTAAATATGGTGGTTTTGCAATGTAAGCTATGGTATCTCCTGCCTTGAAACAAACATGAGAACAGACCATGGGCAGGGAGAGTGCAGTCTTTGACCATTTTCATGGCTCTGCTGAGGCACCAAGCAGAGTGCAAGTCCTGGACAGATGGGAGCATGGACCTGATAATTCTCTCTGCCACCTTCACCACCATCTAGAGTGATTTGTGATCTGAAACCATGCAGTTTCTATACAATGCTGAGAGATTGCTAGTCAGGATGCTTTCAATGGTACCCCTGTAGAAGGCTGTGAGAACTGAAGATGGTAGTTTTGCTCTCTTAAACCTTATTAGAAAGTGTATTAGCTGTTGTGCCTTCATTACAATGTGATTAGAGTTTATAGACCAAGACAAATCTTCAGCGATATGCATCCCAGGAATATGGTGTTCTTCATCCTTTCCACTGTTTTGCCTTTGATTGTGAGTGGAGAATGAGCCTTGCATCTCTTCTTGAAGTCTACTATTATCTCCTTTGTTTTAATCACATTGACAGCCTGGTTGTTGTTGACATACCAGACAATCAGTTGGTTCACCTCCTGTCTTTAAGCTTTTTCATCACCATTGCTGACTAGACCCAGTACTGTAGTATCACCTGCAAACTTTGTGTTGTATCTAGTGATGCAGTCATGTGTCAGCATAGTGAACAGCAGGGGAGTCAGAATGCATCCTTGAGGTACTCCAGTGTTCAGTGTGATGTTCATCGAGGTGTTGCTGCCTGCGAGCAGGAGCGGCCTTAGGTCAACTGGTGCCATAGGCAAAAGGGATTCACAGCGCCACCCACAACACCACCTGGTGCCCTCATCCTGGTCTACGTACACCAGATAAATACTGGAAAAGCTCCCCTGCTGCAGTGGTGCCCTAGGCAGCCACCTAGTTGGCCTATGCCTAAGGCCGGCTATACCTACAAGTACATTTTGTGGTTTGTCAATAAGAAAGTCCAGAATCCAGTTGCACAAAGGAGTGCTAACACCCAGATGGACCAGTTTATCAATCAGATGTTAGGGGATGACCATGCTGAAGGCTGAGTTGAAGTCAATAAATAACATGCGGACATAGCAGTTTTTTTTCTCCAGGTGTGCCAAGGATAAGTGAAGTGCCATTGAGATGGCATCTGCCATAGAGTGATTGGCTCTATAAGCAAATTGGAGTGGGTTCAGTGTTGCAGGAAGACTTGATGTTAAGTAATCTTTGACCAATCTCTCTAAGCATTTTATTACAGTGAAAGTGAGAGCTACTGGGTGGTAATCATTCAGGCTTGAGGGTGGAGACTTATTGGGCAGTGGTATAATGGTTGTATTTTTGAAGCACTTTGGTACTATGACGTGATGCAGAGAGATGTTGAATATGTCATTGAGTACAGTAGTTAACTGGACAGTACAGTCCCTGAGCACTTGCCCCAGAATATTGTCAGGGCCAGCTACCTTTCATGAGCTTACTTGCCACAGCACCATTTGAACATTTGCTGGGTGAAGGTGAGGCACTTCATTATCTTGGTTGGTGGGCTCATTGAGAAATTCCATGTTATCATCACATTGAGACGGTAGGAGCCTGTAGTCTGATGGAGATTGTATACCTTGCCACAGATGCCTGGATTCTCTCAGGTCTGAGAAGTGACCCTGAATTTTCTGTCCATAGGCCCACTTAGCCTCTCTTATTCCTCTACTTAGTTTCAGTCTGGCTTCCCTAAGGGCATCTTTGTCATTAGACTTAAAGGCAGCATTGTGCGTCTTCAAGAGCTCGTACACTCCACTTGAGAACCATGGTTTCTGATTCACTCATGTGATGATGCTCTTTTTGACTGTCACATCATCCACACACTCTGATATATAGGCCATTATGGACCCTGTGTACTCATCCAGGTTAATTTTCTGGTCCATAGTAGCCACCTACTTGAATATATTCCAGTCTGTGCTTTCGAAGAAGTCCTGGAGTGCTGCGACTGTTCCCTATGGCCATACCCTTATTTATTTTCTGGATGGCTTTCCTCTGATTAACAATGGCCTATATGCTGGTAGTAGCATAATGGAGAGATGATATGAGTTACCCAGATGTGGATGAGGTTCTACCTTATATGCTATCTTGACACTGGTGTAGACTTTATCTAGAATGTTTTCTCCTCTCATTGCAAAGACCACATGTTAGAAGTAATGAGGTAAAACTGTTTTCAGATTTTCTGGATTAAAATCACCTCCTATTATGTAAGCAAACTATGGATTTTGGTTTTGTAGCTCACTGATTGACTGGTAAAGTGTATTCAGTGCCTCGTTAGTATTGGCACTGGGGAATATACACCACTGTGATGATCACACCATTGAACTCCCTTGGCAGAGAGATAGGTCTGCATTTCAATGACATAAACTCGATATTTTCAGAGCAGTGTTTAGTAACCAACTCACAATTGGTGCACCAGTTATTGTTGACATAGATACAGACACCCCCCCCCCTTGATTTTCTGTAGAGTGCCTAGTTTCTGTCTGCTCTAAATAATCTAAGCCCTTCTACACAGACTGCACCAGTGGTGGCTGGTGACTTCAAGTTAAAGGGGGACTGCAGGAGACAGCTGAATGGGTGGGGCCAGTGGGAAGAGGTGTGGCCAACTAGAAAGGGGTGGGGCTATTCTCAAAACCCCAACAACTGGAACTTTAATTAAATATGCTGCCCTGGGTGCCAAACCGACATTACAAGAGCCCAATCAAGACAAAATGAAGTGTAGAAGAAAACAATATTTCAATATATTGGCTACATGACAGCTTACTTAATATCTAGATGGAAACACAAAGGCTGTGAGGCATGAAAAAATAAATTACTTTTTAAATACATTACTGGAATGCCAGTCAAAATCAAGTATAAAAAAAACAAGCAGCACTCAACTCAAACCACTTCTCCTTGCACTGCAGTTCAAATTATAATTTATATTCAGCTTTATAAAGTTATCAAGTAACATGTTGAAAGTAGCAATCTCTGTGATACCCCCACCTGTAAAAATGTTTCTTATCCAAAAAAGACCTGCAGCCTGACAACAACTATCTACTTGCTTCATGGGGAAGACATGATCAAAGTAAAAAATGAACAGCAAACAAGAAACAATCTCAAGATAAATTGCTTAAAGGATTACTGCACAAGTTATGGACCACACATGATAAATTGGCATTCTGTTTAGTTTATAGGAAAAGCCTGCAAAGATGACTGCAAGTCTCCAACAAATATAATGAGCTTCTGAAAATACTGTAATCCTGTCTTTTATTACAAATAATGTCATATGCATTTCAATCCCTAAGGCATATACGTTATCTAGCTATTTAAATATTCTCTGCATGGCAACAACAAAAAGGCTTTCAGTGTTGGTGATTCTTTAACAGTATGCTTATTAAAGCTTACTTGCATCTTATAATCTCCAACAAGCTTACCTGATGGTCATTAAAGCATTGCTACTTAAACAGAGAGCAACAGGGCACTGCGACAGCATGCATTTTCTGAATAATAAGAAGCATAAGTCAACAGTATAAAAATATGACAGAAAACCAGAACATTCTGCAAAATCAAGGACAGATGAAAAGTCACTGTCGTACTTGTGTCTACCTTGGATGGGGGAATACTCTACACACTTACACTGCATAACTGCTCCTTGCCTTGTGTGGACACATCCAGAGTCACTACATGGGGAGTGGGGTGCAACAAGTATGTCACAATTTGAAATGTCTCTGGCTGACTGTGATGGCTCTGACACTCATACCTTTCAACCTCAGAGCAAGACATCTGGACAAAGCCATACATAGAAGTGGGACACAGGCCCAAAAATAAACACAATTTTTAAATATTGCTCTTATAAACTTAGAAAGATAATAGAATAGTAGTAGGTCTTGCAATAGTATGAATTTTCTGAAGGGTATGAAATCTGAACCTTAAATGTCTGCCATTATTTTCTAACTTCAGTCTTTAATGATTTGCCACTAATTTGCTAGAAAACCACAATTTTATGAAAAATGGTCCAAAAATGTGATGTAAAATATAAAATTGCCACACAATACACCGGGGAACCTGTCAAAGAAGGGACACCTTTTTAATATTAGTACTGTTAACTTGAGCACCTGACAAAATATAAAAATCTACATGCATTTCTGAAATAAATGTAATCTATAACTCTGATCATTACAGTTATTTATAATTGTAAACCCACCACATTTTCTACCAAAATTGCCATTTTGTGGTGCGATCATTAGGGGGTGAGCAACATTTTGAGCCAAAATTGGGGACAGTTGAGAGTTGTAGATATTCCAAATTCTATAAAGCGATCTATTTGCATGTACCTCTCAACCTCTTAATGCAGGAAATCTGGACAAGGCCAAATATATTGAGGGAACATACAAACAGTACTAAAAATTGCTCTTGCATAAACTTAAGACAGTTGATAGAATAACAGTTCTTGCTTTAGCATGCATTTTTCTGAAGGTTATGATGTCTGAAACTCAATATTCCTAAATGATTTGCCAGAAAACCACACATTTTATGAGAAACAAACCAAAAATAAGAAGCAAAACCCTATTCATTCTGCAAAAATCTGGACAGTTGGGAGGTATAGTTCAGCTGGGGCTGTCTTTGAGTTTGCTACCCTTCCCCCCCTCACAAAATCATGGTCAAATGGAGCCTCCCCCTGCAGCCATTCCAATGTCCCATTCCTTGGTTATTTCACCCCATTTACCATAAACACTTTAATGTGCATACTGCTTTACTTCTGTGATGATTTGGATTTGAAAGTTTTATTTTGCATTTTACAGCACAAACACTAATAGATATCTGCTAAACAAAGCAATGCAGTCTCACAATGAAAATAGACTTAGCATTAAAACTTCTATGCCCTTAAAACTCACATTCATTGAAACGGCATTGAAACCCACATTTAAAGAAAATACATTTTGCCAGTGTTAGATAAAGATTAACTATAGGCTATTTTCAAATCATAGGCCCCTTGCACATGAAACATACACGTGCTCTTTGATACACCTTCCTGATTGTATTAAATTATATTCCATGTACAATACTGTACAGTTGTTAGAGGGTGTTTTAAATTTATTGTTTTGAACATTTTTCCAGTAAACAATAAAACAAAATGATTGTACCAATAATGACAAAATTGTTCAATTCAGAACATTTCCATCATAAGTCTACTCAGACTTCTACAGTCCACCAGTATCAGTAAATATGCACAATGCACAATCTCTGAAGAAGTAAAAGTCATCTAAATAATTCCACATTGAAGAAATCTGTAACTAATGAAGAGGTTGCTGCTAGCAAACAAGTTTATATTTCATTGTTTCATCTACAAATAAAGTGCCTGTTGCCCTTATAGGTTCATAGGTTCATACTAGGCTATCTGCCCAAGGGCATTTATAAGCCTAGCCCATAGTTATGTGGCTTTCGCCATCCCTTTAGTTTGAATGAAACTATGCCTATTATTTTGCTGTGCCTCTGTCAAGCAGTGACACTGAAGTAATCCCTGGGGTATATCTGCGATCTCCCATCCATTGGTCAAGATTCCTCTTGAACAAGGCCAGCGAGGTGCTCTGCCTCACATGTACCGGGATTTTGTTCCACAGCATAGGGAGTCTCTGGGTGATGAATTTGTCCCTCCAGCACATTCTATTAATAACCGTGTCAAGGTTTAAGTCTCCGCCTTGTGGTTCTGAGGGATCTAGATTTTTTGAGGTGAAGCATATTCATCAAATCTGGGTTTGACATGGCCTTATATGTCAGGCACAGGTCACCTCTGAGCAAGCGGTATGAGAGTGAATAGAGCTGGAGTTCTTTCAGTCGGGCAGCATAAGACATATTTTTGAGACCCTTTATCCTTTTGGTGAGGAACTTTTGGGGCCTTTCCAGCTGCTGCAGGTGTCGGGTCAGATACATTCCGAATGGGGCATTGTACTCAATCATAGGTCTAATGAGTGATGAGTACAGGGGATGATGACCTCCCTTGATCTAGATGTGAATCCCTTCATGATCAGGTGGGCAATGTAGAAGGTTTTCCTAACTACTTTAGCAACATGAGTGTCAAATGAAAGGCTACTGTCAACCTGGGTCCCCAGATCCCTGATGACTTCTTCTGTGCTCAGTGGATTGCCACCTATATGGTAGCTAGGGTAACCTTGTTTTCCTGAAGGGTATGACTATGCATTTCTTGGCGTTTAACTTTAGGCCATGGCTCTGGCACCAGTTATCCGTTTCTGTGAGGCCCTTCTGAAGGATATCTGTGTCAGATGTGTTTTCGACTATGGCGCCCAGTTTGCAGTCATCTGCAAACTTTGTCAGCCATAACCCTCCTGTGTTTGCTTGTACTTCAGAAAAGTAGATGCTGAACAAGAGTGGACCCAGGACTGAGCCCTGTGGGACACCACTTGTGACAGGCTTTGAGTCTGACATGGCTCCAGCAACTCTGACCCAGTGGGTTCTGTCACTTAGCCAGTTTGCAACCCATCTTGTGATGTATGGGCTTACATTCAAGCTGGTGAGTTTTTCGATGATACCTGAGTGGGGTATTGTGTCAAAGGCCTTTGCCAGGTCGAGGTAGGCTGTATGGACTGCCTTTCCCTCATCAATGGCCTTGGTGATTGTCTCGAAAAAGTCAACCAAGTTTAAAAGGCATGATCTGCCTTTGACAAAGCCAAACTGGGTTGGATCCAAAGTCTGCAAGTTCCCTATGTCTTTATTTATGAGTTCCATTATGATCCTCTCCATGGCTTTGCAGATAAGGCTTGTCAAGCTAATGGGACGGTAATTACCAGGGTCGGTGGAGGCACCGCCCTTGTGAAGTGGGACCACAGTCGCCGTGCACCACTCCTTGGGTACGTATCCTGAGGTGAGGCTAAGATTAAACAGCTGTCCTAACTGCGGGTTTAATTCCTCATTGAGTTCATGGAGCACACAGCCGGGGACACCATCCGGTCCCATGGATGCTGTGTTTTTGCCTTGGAGAGGGCAGTTCTCACCTGGGCGTTGGAGATGTTTGGGGCTACAATGCTCTGGTATAGATATCTCTGCTTTTGGGGAGGGAGAAGTTTGCACTGAACCTGTCAGCCAGTATGTTGGCAATGTGTGTAGGTTCAGTAATCTTCACATCATTTTGAACTAATTCTGAGCATATCTGGGAGTTTTCTCCTAGGTTTCTAACATAGCTAAAGAAGGCCTTATGATTGTCTTTTGAGTCCTTGGCGATTTTTCTCTCAAAATTTGCCTTGGATGATTTTATGAGAGCTCTTATTTTTACTTATAATGATCAAAGGTGTCTTACCTTTCAAGGATTTTGCTCTATCTTGTAGTAGCTTCCTCCTTTTGTTGTAGAGCTTGTTTATGGCTGGGGTCCACCAGACTGGACGCTTGCCTTTGGTACAAAGAGTCTTAGTTTTGTTTGGGATTGCCTGATCCATGCAGTCCTGTAGGTGCTGGTAGAAGGCATTTGTAAGTGATTCAGCGGTTTGAGTAATGTTTACCACTGGCTCAGGGGCCTTAAAGGAGACCACGCTAGTTTTAGAAGTGTGAAGTCGGCTTTTGAGAAGTTTTTCACTGTGGTCTTTTTTATTTCAGGTGGGGGTGGGATGAGGACCTCCAGCGAGATTAGTTTAAGATCTGATCTCACCAGTGAGGGGTATACTTCCGGTGTTGAACATTGTGATCCCATGTTCGTGATGATGAGATCAAGTATGTTTTCTCCTCTTGTGGGGATGGTGAATAGTTGTTCCATGGCATTTGAGTTTATGAACTCCAGGAACCTTTGGGCTAGAGTGTTTGGGCTTGAGTAGTGTTCCCAGTCTATATTAGGGTAGTTGAAATCACCTAGTATGATGGTGTTTGGAGATACATTTATCCCCTCCAATGTTTTCAGGAAGGCCATGTGAGGTTCCTGAGTTTGAGAGGGTGGCCTGTAACATGCTACAAATTGCAGAGCAGTCTTGCCTATGGTTAATTGCACCTGGATGGTCTCCGATGCATCGTGCGTTGCCACCAACCTTGAGGTGTGGGTGTCCTTTATGAATATGGACACCCCCCTCCTTTCTTGGTGTTGTCCGGATTTTGTTTATGCTGAGGAATAAATTGCCTATGTTGCATTAAAAATGATAAGCTAGTAATATTGCAATAGGGAATGGATGGCAAACTGATAACAGGTGCATAGTTACTATGTATATTCACCAAAAATGACTGCAGCACCCACCCCCTTTACAACACAGTATAGTATCAGCAATGTGTCTACTTATTGTGGGAGTAGAACCCACAGCCTTCGGCATCAAACGCAAGTACATTACCTGTTGTGCTATTAAAAATGCAAGCAAACTCAGCATAAACAGCACTAAACTTTTGTTCCCCTGCAGCTCTCAGCTTCTTTTAAAATCTACTCGACACTCAGCTGTATCTCTGAACTTTGCAGCACAAAAAATTTGGAATAAGCCAATATTTATTGGGGGGGGGGAGCCCAAAAACCAGGGACACATTTTAAACATTTCTTGTATAATGTTGGAAAGTTGCTAGAATAAAATGCTGTGCTTCCACCATACATTTTACTGCCAAGTATTGAACCTTGGACCCTGTGCAAAACAGTGAGAGCAACATACCACTATGCCAAATCATCTGTTTTGTGAAAGAAAGGAAGACTGAAACATAAATGGCTACCATTTAGTGAATTCAGTTCTCACCATAGCTGTAAACCTCTTAGCACAAAACACCAGAACAAAGCCAATAATGGGGGAATACAGCCCCCAAACATATTCAGTGAATTCAGTTCTCACCACAGCTCTCAACCACTTAGCAAAAAACACATGGACAAAGCCATTATTGGGGGGATACAGCCCCCAAACTCATTCAGTGAATTAAGTTCTCACCATAGCTCTCAACCTTAGCACAAAAAACCTGGACGAAGCCAATAAATGGAGAATACAGTCCCAAAAATAGGGACAAATTTCAAATATCCATGTTATAAACTTAGAAAATTGCTAGAATAAAAGGTTTTGTGTTACCATGTACTTTCTGAAGAATGTGAAGTCTGAAATTCAAATGCATGTTATTTTTATTTAACATTTGTTAACCAGGAAAGTCTGACTTGGAACAAAAGCCAATTTTCAGCAGAGGCCCAGGGAGAAACACTCCAGACATACGTCTTTTTTAAGATGGGAAAACATGCGACTCCACACAGAAGGCACCCTAGCCAAGAATCAAACCAAAGAACCTGTAGCTGTCAGGCAACAATGCTACCAGTGCGCCACTGAGTGTGTAAGGAAACAAAAATACAGAAACCACAGATTTTATAAGGAACAGAACAGAACAAATATGAGGCAAAAATCTGCAAATTTTTAACAAATTGTGGTGGGTAGGGAATTCAGGCCCTTGCCACCTGCACCCAAGGTACAGGGTTCAAACCTGAGGTATTCTCTCCCCACCACCATGTGTTCTCTCTAGCCACCGGTATATAGCAACCGGGACATTGTGCACACAAAAAAAGACTGGGGCTTTGGGGACCCAAATAAAGAAAAGTGAGATCTAAGGTGTACAAATCCATACATATCAGAGATTTTGGAAAAGTTAGTCTTTGTGTAAAGTGATATATATCAAGGTCAGCTGTGGATTGAAACACAGAGAATTTACAGTCAAGTTTTGAATGAGTTTAGTAAGATTTTTTTTTCATAATAACTGTTTTCAGGGAGTTTCTTATAGAAGATGCATGCCCTGCATGCCATGCTTAATTTTAAAATGAGACTCCTGGCCTTTGTTAGATATTGCTGGATGATCTTAGAGGTGTTGTAGGTATGCCATGTAAAAATTCACCCAAGATACCTTCATTATTTTTGGTATAGTTGGGTATATTTTAATCTACAACTATAGGCTCCATAGCCATATATAAACACTAAGTATACCTGGATGTCAAGCCCAGTGTAGAAATAATCTGTGCCATGGGTCCATAATATCAGTTTAGCCTTTTTTGAGCTTGCCATGTGGAACAACAATGAAGATGGGGTGGTGTATATTATACTTAATTTACTGATACATAAGAAAAGCTTGAATCACAGTGTGAGTGTGGGTATGACATATATTCCATATGATAAGCATACTGTCACATGGAAACTTTACAGTTCAGGAATAATGCATAGCATTTTTGTGTAAAAAAAGCCAATCAGGAATACTGCTTAAGTTAGTGTTTAAGTACAACCACACCATGAAAGTTATTAAAAAAAGCTGCAATTCTGTTTTGGAAAAATGGATGGCATCCCCTTTATCTTACAGCCCTTCATTTTAGCAATGCAAATATTTAAGCTGACACAAAGGAAGGATAACAGAGTGGTAGCACCAGCATACTCCTTACAAGCAGTATTGGCAGCAGTGTTTTGTCCATGTGTTGTGTTATCTCTGAAGTGGTGAAGCACATTAATTAAATACACAACTATGAGTACAATTAAATACACAACTAGGAGTACAATTAAATACACAACTAGGAGTACAATTAAATAAACGACTAGGAGTACAAGTAGCATGTGCCACATATGGGACAGTGGATATGAATGGACAACATTAGGAGATGGCAGGATAGCACCTTTACTTGTGAGATACAAAGGTAGGATTATTATTATGAGCAGGTAGAGAAACTTGGAAAGGAAATAGTACAGAATAGAATAGGAAGAAAAATATATCATAAGTATAACAAAAGGAAGGAGGAGGAAGACATGGTAGTATGGAGAAAGGAGTTATAGAGGGTGCTTATTTGGGAAGGAAATTATCAGATGCAGAACACAGAAGAATGACTAATCAAGTAATTTCAGACCTTTGAAAGAAAAGATTGTAAGCAGAAGACAAATTATGAAGAAGAAGCTACGAAAAATGGAGTTATGGGGTCATGAAAGCAAAGGATGTGGTAAGAATCATGAGAGTATTATGGTTTAGAGGAAATTAGCAGTGCTGGAAAATGTCACTCAAGAATAATATGTGGGACTACAGAAGAGAAACTTGGGGTGGAATTAATTTTGGGACTGAATTAGGGCAAAATACACATATTCCTGTCAAATTCAGTTGAAAAATGAAGACCCTATACATGATCTTTCCTCTGGTAGTTAATGCGATGATGAAATAATATGCTATTTTGAGTTAAATTGTAAAGGCTTTTAGGAAACCTTTTCATGAACTTGGAAACTTGATAATCATCTTTGAGGTGCTGCATATAATTTGTATAGACAGAGTAAGGAAATGTGGAATGAAAATAGGTGGGTGAATACTTGTTTCAAAGAGCAAAAGTATGAATCTTTAGAGAGCTATGAAACACGTTAAAATCAAAGATTAAGTGCAATAGGCAAACTTCACATAAATGTGACAGAAAATGTGACTTGAGAAAAATGGAACAATATGTTTAAACTGTGTAGTAATTTGACTTTGATGATAAGTAGATGCGCACAAGTGGTACAAGTCCACTTAAGGACAATGGCATCTTCAAAACCACAACCTGAAGAAAAGCATACATGGAACACAGCTGCTTACTCATAAATAGGCCTAGGTTAGAAAAATTACTACAGTGAATATGCAAGGCTACAGAAAGACTGACATCAGCATGCTTAGAAGCTTTAATGAAGTGAGTATTATGAAGTGAAAGGGTCTAACATTAGGGATGGAACTATGAGGGAGTATTAAGCTGTATATGGTCCAGCACCTATAAAAGAAGGTATGATAAGATGAGACAGACACCTTGACTGTGAAATGAGGAAGGAAGTGTTATTACTAATGATTTCAGAAATGCAAGGAGATAGAAGGTTGGATCAAAAATGAAAATGATATAGAGCTAGTGGTAAAAGGCAACTAAGGTCATCCATCAAATCAGTGCTGGTAATGAAAAGAACTTGACTAGTGCTCTAAACAATGGTAACATATTTGTTTTAACCAATCTGTTGTAGAGCCCAGATTATCACATTACAGTTTAAGCAAGTAATATCTTTCGGCTTTTCCCGGTTAGGGGTCGCCACAGCGGAACTTGGGTCCGCTCATGATTGGCAGTGGATTTTATGGTGCCGAGATACCAGCCCGACGCCCAACCTTCAACATTGGCATGCCCATTCACGCTTGCACCTATATGCATGTCTTTTAACGTCTCTCATAACAGTGTTAAATAATCTGTAGTGGTGCAGCGGTAGCGTTGTTGCCTCACAGCAAGAGGTTCTCCCGTTCGATTCTCAGCTGGAGTGTGAGGAGTGCCTTCTGTGTGGAGTTTGCATGTCCTCCCCACGGTTGGGTGGGCATTCAAAAGACATGCGTAAATGGGCATGCTTTCATTGAAGGTTGGACGTCGAGCTGGTACCTCAGCGTTCGTGAAAATCTACTGACAATCATTAGCGGACCGGAGTTCCGCTGTGGCGACCCCTAACCGGGAAAAGCCGAAAGACAAACAACAACAACAACAATAACAACATAACAGTGTTAAATAACACAGAAACATGCCTCCAAATTTTCATTTACAACTTGGAAGTATTAATTTAAATTTATAGCTTCATAGGTTGATGCTAGGCAAGCATTCACTAAAGCTATTAATGGTCTTGCCAAAAAGCCTCTGAACTGCTAGGTAATCTGATAGTGTTATTCTCTTTTGTTTAAAAGCAATATAAAAAGATAACTTAGAGGTGAATATGTTTGAAGTGTAGGGGAACATGTTTCACAGACATGGAATGCAGTGTGTTAGGTGCCTATCATGCTAATGAGTCTTATATATTTCTTGATATAGGTTGAGATGCCTGGTAAGGGTGTAAGAGTAGCCACTGGTTCTGTGGATGTGCTGTAGGTTAAGACAGAGTTTGTTATGACTCAAAAAGCAAGAGAAGGATCGCTGTAAAGGAGCTGGTAAGAGGCTGAAAACAAATAGAAGGCTATCAGTTCTGTCCAGGTAATTAAGAGACTTAAGAAAGGTGCAGTAACTAAAACTAGTAGGTTTACATTTGTAGTGAGCCAGGCCTCAGAGCACACCTCCCCAAACAATCTTCTGTCATGCTAGCTGTTCTCCTGGCTGGTTCTGCCCCTACCATTCACCCTCCCTGCACTCAGGCTCACTACGCTCCACTACACTACCCTACCGTTATTCCCAACCACTCCCTCTTCTCTTACATTTGTACATCACCAGGAACCTCCTACTTCCTATCATTATATCACTTCCCCTCTCAGACTATGTTAATTATACAAATTCTACTACATGTGCTCTTAGTCTTCCCTGCCAGCATTGCATCTGTTAGGACCCCACCCTATTCCATTCAGCACTCTGCATCTAGCATACAAACAGAACAGTATATTATTACTCATCACCACTTCATTATAGCATCAATGCCATTCAGTCCTAACATCTTTCCCCTTTTCGGTAAACTCCAACTAAAATACCACTTCTCCCTCTACACTCAAATGCTCCACCCCTGATTCAAACAGATATCATTATATCCATTCATAGACACATTATAAATCATGATTACCTAATTCTGTGTGCAGATATACACCCTATCCCAGGTCCATGTTCACAGCTATAATCCACTGCTACCACAAATGACAATGCCACAGCCAACTAACTGCCAAACCTAGCTAACCCATCTGGCTTACTTCTCTGGAACATTAGACGTTGCAGTATCTGCAACAAAATGACATAATTTCATGCTTAGGGTGCACACTACTCCCCAGACATAATTGCCATAGCTGAAACTTGTTTAATACAAGAAATAAAAGATGAAAAGATCCTTTCACCTGGCTACAACATACAAAAATTAGAAAGAAAAAAAGAAAAAAAGTGGAATATTGATAATGTATCAGAATAAGCTGGTCTGTCATTACATTGCTCTATGCAACCTTCTTCCTCCAGTGCTGAGATCCTCTTTTTCTGTGTGCAACTAGTTACAAACACCCCTGTCTTATTTCTATCCATATTTATCCTGGAAACAACATTCCATTTGCAGAATAAATACTCAGCTGGACAGCAAAATACATTTAGTAGGTAACAATAATCCTAGGTGACTTTAATAATGACTGGAATACTATGAGTAGCTATATTCCTAGAATCATAAACATGTACAACTTTACCAAGCTCAGCTCAACCCCTATCAGGCACAACAAAGCTTCAAAATCCTTTTCCACTATCAACTAAATCCTAACTAGCTCACCAGTTAAAATCATCTCAGGTGGTTCCCTCCCTGGTACTCTAGGTGAACATGCCCCTACCTTTACCATTAGAAAACAAACATATACAAGCAACATAGATGTAACCATGCTTTAAATCCAGTCTGTTTTAACCCATACATTTTTATCTCTAGCTTAAATTATTAAACATGATTCTACTTCACGCCATCCTTCTGGACAAAGAAGCAGCACTATTCAGTTCCACTTGCATGCATGCTCTAAACCCCCGTGCTCAAAGCCTTTGGCTGACTAAATTTGCTAATGACTACAAGCTGGGTGCAATAACTGAATCCCCTAAACATGCAGATATCTTCCAGAAGGGTCTGACAAAGACAAATGAATGATACAAGAACCATGGTCTAAAACTCAATGCAAACACTGCACAATTTCACCTTTTGGGAAGATGACCACCCCTGCAAATTACAACGTTGGTAACTCTCCCCTAAGAGTGGACCCAGTTGTAAGGGACATTGGGTACTGTGGTTGACAGTAACCTGAACTTTGATCACCATGCATCCATGGTGGTGAGACAATCCTTATATGTGACACAACTTATAAGTAAGGGCTTGGCATCCAGATCTAAAGAGATCATAGTCCCACTATACTCAGTCCTCATTAGACCAATAATCAAGTACTGTGCACCCTTCAGCATGTACATGACCAGGCATGAGCAACAGCTGAAGTGACCACAGAGGTTCATCACTAACAGAATACAGAGCGTGAATAGCATGTCCTATGTGGGCCATCTCAAAGCCCTGTCCCTGTACTCAGTCTCATACAGACTACTGCAGATGATCTATTCCTAACCTACATGGCATTCTCCAAACCATCCCTGATGTATCTGCTACACAATTACAAAAGAAACAGCACTAGAATTACCTGATCTAGGAATCTAAACCTTGTCTGGGACATAAAGAAAATATGTTGGTGGAACAGATATATGTCTGAGTGATTGACACTTCTCTGGAACAGACTCCCTATTCATGTGAAGCAGAACCCTTTCCTAAGCCTATGCAAATGCTGTTTGGAACAAAGGAAAGAACACTGCAAATTCACCTCTAGCTTGTTACCTGTGTGCCTTATGGAGACGGGCAACTTGTAGATGCCGTAAAGCATAGGCATATACCAAAGCCATTCTATTCCTTGGGCATTGGTAATGGGGAAATTGTGGTATGAATGGCTAGATTTAAAAAGGTTCCAGGGCCATTAAACTAGTAACTTCCTATAATCCTATGAAAACAAGGTGAAAAAGCTTACTTCACAAACCTTTAGATTAAAAAAAAAATCAAAATAATCTTAAACAGTTCTGGTCCACAGTTAGCAATGTCCTATTCCCAGACCCAGAACTATAGTTGGCTCATTTGATACCCTGGGCTGGTCAATGAAGTACTGCCCTACTCCCTTACACAGGTAAAGACCAGAAAAGAACCTCAGCTTTATAGAAAGCTGATTAGTCTTTGCTAATTGGCTTCCTACAAATCCACACCCCCCCAACAGTTTAAAATAAACATCCTTTAGCTTTGTCGAAAGCTGATTGATCTTTGCCAGTTGACTTCTTACAAATTCACATCCCTCCACTTTTCAACTGCAGAGAAAAAAAAACAGTGAAAGAACTTTAGCTTTTACTGTTGATAGCTGAATGATGCTTTTAAACAGATCGGCTTGTAACAGATGCATGCCCTCAAAAATTGAACTGAGGTGCTTTTCTGTACCGGCATTTTGGGACCGAAAAAAAAGATTGACATGCAGGAATTCTTGATCTAGTCTCATAAAATTTTACACTTAGGGCAGTTACCCCTTTGCCCCACCTTTATTATGCTACTACCCAGGCCAAAGCACTGTACCTATCCCATCCATTCACACACAAAATATAAATATTGCAGTTCAGTTTAACAGCAGCTGCAGCTCTCCTCAACAACAATAATGTTTCTTTAATTAACATTCTCAATGCTAGTCTTAAAGACACCAGCACTCCTGAATATGACACTCTGTCTAGCATCCTTAACCAAAACCATTCTTTCACCTTCTCATTAGTACTAGTAAATGCTATTAGAAAACTCCTCCGCAAACTGAAGCCTCCTGCCCTTGCTTCAGGCACCATCCAGAAGAATATCTTAAACTAGCCACTGATGCTGTAGCATATCCTTATTGCCTTTCTTGTAAATAACACCTTTTAAACTCTCATGCTACAAGTGGGAATCCAAGCATTTAATGCATGTTTACATTACCTCATGTATGCTGTACTGTTTGTAAACATTTTTATGGTGCATGTATTACTTTGTGGAGCTTTCTCCCCGGGCCTCTGCTGAAAAAAGGGCACAAGCTCAGTCAGATATTCCCAGTCAACAAATGTCAAATAAATAAATAAATAAATAAACCACTTTGTAAAAAAAAACTATGTCCTCACCTTGTAAAAGAAGTCTTACATCATACCACTCCACAAAGGTGGTAACTCCACAGAAATGGCCTATTTCAGACCAGTTTCCACACTCTCACCTCTTACTAGAATATTTGGAAAAAGCATACAAATGCAACTCATCAAATGCATCACAAAAAATAAGCTTTTATACCATTTTCTGTACACTTTATAGCAACACCACCACCTTAATAAGTTTCATCTCTATCATCAATAATAAATGAAACCTCGGTAATCTAGTATCTGCTGTATTTCTTGATCTTTCCAACACATTCAATAATGTCTTGTCCTCTATCCTTCTACATAAGCTATCATCCTTTGGTCTTCCAGACTCGTGCCTTAATTGGTTTAACAGCTACCTCAAATAATTACTTCTGCTTTATCTTTTTTTCTTTCTCACTGTGCCAGCTGGAGTTCCCCCAAGGGTCAGTTCTTGGCCCTCTACTCTTGAATCGTTTTTAAAAATGACATCCATATGGCTGGAAAGCATGATGCACTTATGTGGTATGCTGAGGACTCCACACTTATCTCTGTGGTGAAAAACCTAGACAAACTACTGGTGGTAACTCAGGAATCCCTCACTTCCATTGATACTTGACTATAAAAATCTTAACTTTTCTTAAATTCATAAAAAGTCCAAAGTAATCCTTTTTTCTCCTAAACACATAAACAACAAAAACCTCTTCAACAAATCCTTGACAAACAATATCAAAATTTAGCTGGTAACACATACCAAGCTGTTTGATGTTACTACAGATAAAAATATAAAGTACATTTCCCACTGAGTTGAGGCATAAAACACACCAGATTGACTTTGAGACCATTTATTATATAACAGTCAAGGACAACCAGTAGTGATGCCATAAATAATTCATATGCAACATATCTACAAATACCATCAGACCATCACCTCAAGCTGATTGGCGTAAAACTGCCTGTTCCTGCTCCCACTTCAGAGAAAACTGGGTGCATATTCTTAGCTACCTTGGACCTGGTGGCAAACCCATTTAATTCATACTTGCAAGCCATATACCTCTTGATGTGACCACCGGTCAAATCTAGGTCCAACTTGAGGAAAGGTGATGCCGCTGAACAGGAATGGGTAGAACACAAGGGGCTGGAGCCATGTGGCTGCCACCAGCCCAGCATGACATGCCATTCTTCCCCAAATCGACAGCCTAGCAATAAATTCTGGGTTATGGCAGAAATCAAGTTAAACTTTGAAAATTTCTGAAAAGCAACAACCATATCCAAATTCAACAAAGCAAAACCCGTGTTATTCAAATGAACATTGTCCAAATCATAGAAACTGGGCTTCAGTCTGTCAATATCACTGTGCTCACTCACCTGGAAACCAATTTGGCTAGCAGCCCATTGGACTCTGTAGTTGACAAAATGTCTCGCTCTTTTAATGGCACCAGACAGTCTCGGAATGATGGCAGACTAGAAGAAAACTACCTTCAGATACAACTTCTGCAAGTGGCCCAGATCAGATAAGATTCTGGCCAACAGTATTCTATTAGGGACTTGACCCAGATCACTTCCCCCAAAATGAAGTATCATAATGCTGGTCAAGGCTTCTTCCATGGTAATCTTATGCCAGATGTCCCAACATTGAAACCAACTAAGACCAGAGAAAACAAAAACACAAACTGTCCAACGATTACTATCAAAGGAATTTGAGTGACCAGCCGGGCAGGCCAAGGCTCAAATTGATGCTCTCTGAATAAAATAATGCCCCAAGAGCCAAATGACCTCCTTCCCTGGAACAGAAATAAAAATTAATGATTGATGTTGATGTATGACAAAAAGGCATCAGAGACCCACCTTCCTGGTCTTTGAATGATCTGCACAGAATGCCCTTCCATGGCCAACTCTAAGGTATGAGGAGTAACCTTATGGGTGAATTCCTTTACCAACTTGATCAGTCTTGGATTTCTTTAACCAAATCATAACAAACTCCCTGTGGATGACAAGATCCTCCCAACAAAGGTAAAGGAGAAGCTCATTGGCATGGAAATATGTGAACAAAGCAGCTATAGAGACAAACAAGTGAAATCCACCATGGTCCTATAAAGACCTTGAATAACAAGTTGAAGTAGTTGTCTCCCAATAGGTTTCCTGGAATCTTGGGAAGGTCTCTGCATGTTCTTTAGGTCCTTAAGCATCCTCCCCATAACCCAATGTCCTGACACAGCCTGAAAACTCATAAAACACTCCAAGCAGTCCAAAGCTGCAAGGTGCACTCTGAGAGTTTTAGGTGAATCTCCCACAGTGGACCTGGCCACTAAAATTGCAGCAGCATATGTATTTTCCTTGGCCTGGAAACAGGAATCAAAGACCTGCAGAATGCCTTGAAAACCTGAAGGGATTACGAATAAGCTTTTCTAGTGTTACTGGCTCAAGAATTTGCCAAAACTGGTAATGCTAGTCTTCTCCAATTAAACAGACTCCAGTAGGAACTAGGGTACCCTTTGGATCTGGATACTTGGCCAAGAGATGAAACCTGGAAAACTGAAACCAGGAGAGACTGTCTGCTACAAGATTAAGATGACCAGGGGTATGTACACTTGAAAATGACAAATACATTTCTAGACTTAGCAAAACTAAAAGCTTGATGACTGAGTGGACCCACCTGTATCTGGAAGAACATGTTTTTGAGAGTGTGAACCACTGTGATATTATCTGAGTGAAAAATTATCCTCTTGTCACTTAATATATCTTTCCATACTAACACTGCTACTCAAATGGGAAAAAATTTCTAAAAATGTAATGTCCCTCCTCCTCTCCCTATACCAGCTTTCTTCCCACCTAACAACAAACCAGCTGCCCATGAAATAATCCCCCATACCAGACCGACCCAGCCACATCAGTAAAAAGCTCAAGGTTGGTGGTAGTAATCCAAGGAGACTGCCAAAAAGAAACCCAGTTGAACTGGCTCAAGAATGTGAACCATAACCGAAGGTCATCATTAACGTGTCTGGTCAGCTGGACCAGGTAGTGCTTGGGCCTGTTACCTTTCAACAAGTCAGATACAGACTGTATGAAAGTTCTGCCTGGAGAAACTGCCCTAAAGGCAAAGTTCAGCAAATCATGTAACTAAATGATGTCTCCTACTCAAACTTTGCTGGAGCCCAAGAATCTCCAAAGTAACTGCCAGACTTGTTGAAGTTTGAGCAGATGAAGCTTGAAGGAGTTATCAGTGGCATTGACTTCTAAACCCAAAAAAGTCAGGACTCAGTGGAAAGCTGCTTGAAATGGGCATGCATTCTAAAGCACCATTTTGATTCTCCTTCACTTTACCAAAATCATCTAGGTAGTATGCTGCTGAGTGGCAGGCAGCTCTTTTTTCCCAGCATCCATGTAAAGCTGTGCTAAATAGTTCAAATGTTGTACAAGCTACAGCACACCCCATTGGCACTGAAGTGTAAAAAAATATTTCCCCGTTGAACTGAAAACCTAAATAAGGCTAGTCTTCTTGTCTCACTGGAAGAAGATGGAAAACAGATTGGATATCCATCTTACAGAGCCAGGGGTCAGTACAGCCCAAGATGACCTCCGCCGCCTGATCCAAAGAAGACTAATGCACTTTGGTCAGCTTAGTGTCAATAAAACCATTCACTACCCCCACCCCACCCCCAGTGGTTGAGACAAGTGATGAATAAAATTTAACTCACCCTCCTGTTTCTTGGGGACCAGGTTGATAGGGGAAATTTTAAACAAAACCATAAAACCATGGAGGGATGAAAAGGGGACAATTATCCTGCCATCTCATTGTTCTTTCTCTATCAGCCTAGCAACAATGTGTTCATGTCATCAGATGGATGATAAACTGTTAACTAACTTAGAATCTAATGGGGCTGTGGAATGAATAGGAAAACCTTTGAAGAAGCCTTTAGGAAGGGTAGCTGCTGCCCTATGATCTGGGTAATCTGACAATAAGCAGGATAACCTATCTAGACAAATGGAGGAATAAGCTGGGTCTGTATCAGAGCAACAAAAGCGCATATGTGCGACTACAGAAAAGTCAACACATAATAAGCGAAACCCATAAATAGTGAACGGCCACATAATCAAATTTTTTCCTAGTGAATAAATTCACATGACCATTCGGAAAAAATAAAAATTAAAAACCATTATCAGGTGGGGGGCTTTGCCCCCACACCCCCCAACGAGGGGGGCTGTGACCCCCACCCCCCAACTAAATATACCAACTCTGAGATTGGACTGTAGTGAAGGAAAGGGCAACTCCATGTAGTTGGCCAACTGCCTCCTTGTCATGTGACATATTCATTGAATAGCTTAAATGCAGTTCGATGAATATGTGTCGCTTTTTACATGTTCGCTCAACAACAGTTTTGTGCTTCTAATATAGACCCAATAAGCCCACTGTGGTGTGTTCTGATCTCCTACCAAGGCCCCCCCTGTGTCCACATAAAGGTGGCTTGGCACAAAAAGGAGTGTTGCACACCCTACCAATCTCTCCATCTGTCTGAGAAAAGTCATCCTCTTCCTAAGCAACAAGCCCAACCACCTGGAAGCAGGATGACCTTTCCCAAATCCTGAGCAAAAGTGGTTGTATTTGCACCCGGGCCAGACACATTTACCATGATTGACTTGCCCAGAAAAATCTTGTATCTTTTGGATTAACAGGCCATCCATCAATGCCCGTAGATGCCTCTTTGTCCATCATGGCACTGAGCCATGTCAGGATACCTTGACTCCCACTTGAGGGAAATATCAATAGCTTTCAGCTTCCTGAAGTGCTGATCATGATTCAACCACCCAAAACCCCATTTCATGTGGTGGGATTCCCTTATGGCTGCAAAATAAGCTAATATAGGCACTACTTGGGTGGGGTCGTTCTTAATGATAACACCCATAAATACCACAAAACCCAGATACCAATTATCCCAGTTCATGACCAGTGTCCTGGCTGATGCCTTCTTCCCAATGGCAGCTAAGGGTGCCATCAAGTCCTTGTTAGATATGCTATTGACCATCCAGTATGCATTTTATTCCCTCATTGTCCACTAGTTTGAAGATATCTACAAACTACCCTTTTATAATCTTGTCTTTGACCTTGGTGGGAACATCTGTTGTGATATGAGAGCCAGATAATTCGGAACATATAAAGCTGACAGTAGCTGTAGGGGACAAGATTTGGGGGATACATTCATCTGAATGAGGTGGCACCTCCCTGTCTGAACCCCTGACCTCCTCATACTCCCTATGCAAGTGGGGTAAAGGTAACTGCACCACTTGGTCAGCATCAGTACCTACCTGCTCTCACTTTTGAAATTATGTGTGTATTTATTTATTTGTTTTTTTATAATATGAGACCACTCACCTTTCAGGTGTGTAGTATAACAGCTAACTTAGAAAACACCTCCATGACTAACAATAGCTACTGTGCCAGTACTGTATGTATTTTTTTTTTACATCTGTTAATATCACTACATCACCACATATATACAAAATATATATATATATATATATATATATGTATATATATATATATATATATATATATATATATATATATATATATATACATATATATACATATATATATATACACACACATACCATATGTTAATACTATTTAATAATATATATTTAATGTTTTATATATATATATATATATATATATATATATATATATATATATATATATAAATAGATAGATAGATATAAAAATATAATTAAAATAACCCTCTCGCCATGTGCGACTCGCAATAAATTTACTTGTTTTATAATTTTTTAAAATACATTATTTACATTTAAATAAATAATAGGATGAAGTACCAACACTGTACTGATGACTAAACAGCTGCCGTATAGCTGATAAGCCCTCACTGTGACCTCCGACCCAATCACCGCCTGCTGGCTCCATCTTTGTTTTTCTATGTCATTGCTGATGGATCTGGCAGGCAGGCACGGACACATGTCCTTAAAAAGGAAGCGCGTGCCTCCAACCCAACCCAGATAATGATTTACTGATTGTGGACAACAAGCTGTTACAGGGTAAGTCATCAATATCCCCATAAAAGAGACTGTAATGAAAAGCCTTCCAAAAACTTGTCCCATTATACAGGATCACTCCTTACCTATCAAATGTTTCTCAACAACAAATAGCTTCTACTTTCCTTTCACTCACACTCCTATATTAAATATTGGCCAGTTCAGTCTCCTGAACCAATGCTATAATAAAATTAAGTTGATTCAGACAAACCATATAAAATACCACTGCTTGGTAGTTAAACAGCTCAACTGGCTAGAACTACCACATAACTTAGCTATCTCCCAGCTGTTTACTTGGCCGTAAGCCTATAAACAAACCTGTACAATGTCCCACTTTTATCCTCATTCAGATATACTCTCCATGAAGATCTCTGTTTTCTAATGACTAGCTACTCCTGCAAATGCCAAAGGCAAACAGCTACGCAGGGGAATGTTTGTACTCCATCCATATATGTAAGTAATGGAACTCACTACCCCTTAAATTAACAAATCAAATACCTTCAAACTTCAGCTTAGGAAACTCCAACGTGATTCATGGCTCTCCCTCTGTAATGCACCAGACTAATAGCTAAGAACTAATGACACTGTCTATGCATTATTATTTTTCTGCCACAATCTCCATAACTTACTCTGCTCACTAGCTTAGATTGCGCCTCCATTCTTACGTTGTCTTCTGACCTCTACTTGCTTTTCTAGTGTCTGACTTTATTCTCTGTCTTTTAACTACCTTTCCAGCTCTGGTTTTCATTCTGCACTATCTTTCTCTGATTAATGTATGATACAGCTCCCTGTATTATGCAACTCTCACTGATTACTAGAATACTCACATCTATATGATGGTATCTCTCCTTATTACAAATGCTCAGATATGCCTTGTATTGGTTAACTAACCTACCTAGCCTATGCTATTGTTTCCTATCTAACATAACGGCTCATTTACTTCTGACAGCTATACTTTATATGCTGCCTATTATATTTTATAATGCTTATTACTTGATTATAACTACTGCTAGAACTTTCTGTGACATTGTTACACTTTATTTATTGTCTTCTGGATTTTTTTTAAAATGCTTATTACTTGATTATATGTATTGCTGGACGGTTTTCCACAGGCCTGTGCTGAAATTTGGTATTTCTGCCTAAAAGACAGATTTCCTGATCAACAAATAGTAATAAATAAATAAAATGAATAAAATTAAGACTGGTTAAGACTGGCTATCTGTTTCGTTAGAAGCAACTCAGATCTCTAAACTTCAGTAACGTTTATACGGGTACACACCAAAAAGAGCGATATATTCAGTATGAGAAATGCGTGCAGGGTGAGGATTTATGGTTGCCTTTTGTAGAAATGTCTATCCTGAGCTCATGCTCAGCTTTATAGTTTCTAATGCCACTTTTAAGATTTTTGCTAGCCATTTTCGGTGTTATTTTGAGGTGGAGAGATGGAGATTTGTTTGTATGTATTGATTATTTTCTTTCTTTTCTTTTAGTTAATGATGTGAGTATTCCACTGCAAGGGGTTGTATTTAAACTCCAGCTATATCTGGAGCTGGTATGTAAAGGGTTACTTTATTTAGGTCATCTATCACTTGTAGCAGGTTTTGCAAGAGTTCATATTCACACAAGTCCTTTATCAAACAGAATGAAAATGTTTTATTAATGCTACTGGCATCCCTGTATAGGAAATAGCACTATATCTCACATTTATTTTAAAAGGAGGAATGAGTAACTGTGCATTTTGAGAATTAAGAAATTTACTGTGGCATTGTTATGAATGCACAAGCTATGCAAGATTCCATGGGACAGAGTGTATATAAGGATAGTGACTGAAACCTGTTACCCACCTGCTGTATCTTGTTTCAAAAACCTCACCCACTCAACACTAATGCTTTCACTTTTTATGTGTTATTTTGAAGCTGCACTTCTTGATATTCAAAAATTGATAAAGCATGACTCATATGAATTGACAGAACACAGGGATAGTACCCCATGTTGAAGTTGGGTTATCTCCTTCTTTCACCCCACATCAGTGTTTGCCACAATGCAGAGGCATCAGAGATGGGGTGTCTCACCAGTGACTGTCCTAGAGGTCACATTCCAACAGTACTTTCACATCACTCACCTAGGCACCTATAGCTATGCTACATCTGGTAACTGCAGTGGCCCCAGTATGCAGGCATGTAACTCCAACCCCACCCTCTCCACAGAAGAATTCATGTATGACAATGATTTTCCTCTTCCTCATGGCCCATGGCTCATGTCCTCAGACAAGTAATCTCACACACCCATGTTGCTCAGATGATCATGTGCTGTATTTGTGTTCTTGGGTACCTGTGAAAATGATGACAGCTGTAACCCTCACTACCATCTTTCCTGTGTGATGTTAGTGGAACTGTCTAATGCACTGTAACTTAACTATGTACAATCCTGCTTAGTCTTTACATATCACCGCATTTATGATTTTCTTCTGTGTGACATTGCACTGCCACTGAGTACATATCAGAGCCCATACTTATGGACTACATGTCTCTGCTACTGTTTGCCATGCACAATGTCTGGGGGTATGTGGTGCAGTTTTTGACTGCTGTCCATTGTCATTACTGTCATCGCTGCTGGAAAATGTTTTTCTGGAGGCTGTAGCAGGGTCTGCTGCTCTTGGTGGGAAGTTATTGGCTATGGTGACCAGGCTGCATCTTCTTTATAATTATATTGAATGACATGTAGCATGCTACATTGATCTTAATCCCCTGGGAGGAGCATACTGCAGTGCCATCCCACCAGATACGTCTAAGTAGTGGAAGTTTGTTTTCAGCAGACTAAACACTCACCATACTACATTCCTGGGTTGTGTATGAATCATATTTTATTGGAATTTAGCCTTGCTTTGTGAGTTCTACATGGACATCATCACCCAGGAGTATCCTGGAACAGCTACAGCATAGTGGGACCATACAGGAAGGGAGCAAGAGGAGTGAAACATGTACATATGTATCTGTGGCTGTAGATATGTGGGTGTACCTAAGTGACTGTAATTATCTACTGTGTGGCCTTTGGAATGTTCCTGTGCATAGTGGAAATATATAGGTGACTTGTATGCCATATATGGTAATCATTGGCAGTGCCAGGTGCTGTGCAGGCACACTGGTGCTCATCTGCTATGTATCATACACTACCTGGCAGTTAATAGAATACTAGGCCTTTCCCCTGATGTACTGTTATCTGTGGATACCAGTGGTTCTTTACTGTAACATATGTACAGTCTATGACTTCAGCACTTTGAGAAGGTGGGACATGTCATAGAAGCCATACATGATGGTATGTCTCTGTCTTCTGTCACTTGAGGGAAATAAGCATACACATCTTCATCTGCCAGTAGTTTATTGAGGAATATCTCGAGTATTCTGCAGATGCCTGTGATATGCACAATGTATCCTCAGATTGTCAATAAAAGGTCCCTGCAGCTAGAATGAAAATTGTTATATATAGCTTGATATCCATAGTTAATAAAAGTCTGTACATTCCTCCGTACCCAGTTATTGGGCCATACAGTCCAGCCAATATCTGCAAAATGTCTCAGTCCATAAAAACTGGTGCTAGAGCTTGTGTTTAAACAGCTGTGGAGGTGTCAGCCTGTGTTGGTACTGCTTCTGCATGTGCCACCTGCCAGTGTGTCATGCTTATAAGTGTCTGCTTGTGACACATTAATCAAATTTTGCTGCGTGACAACCATTGCTGCTTTGAATATTTTTCCAGATGCAACTCTGAAAGTGCTGACATGCAGATGTTACTTCTTGCATGGCTTTGCTCTTCATGATAAAGAATCATGACTTTCTCTCAGCATCCATTGCTTCCATCTCAGATGCACAAATTAGTCTTCACTTCTTCATCTGCTTGTCATTATATACTCATTTTCATTACGGTTTTGCATGTCATTTGTCTCATTCCCTTTAAGTGCTATCTGACCCTATAAAATACATCTATTTGTATGTTCTCACTTTTGGAGCAAACCCGTGTTCTCTGCTATGCAACTTGACTATGGATAATAGTTGTAGAAAACAAAGGCATTGCTTTTGCAGTACTGTGGTCCAACGACAAATTTTTAGTTATATTTTAGTGTCTGGAACAAACAGATAACAACTGAACAGGTTAGTGTTACATTAGGTTTATTCAGTAACTTCATTTCCAAAAAGGTTAAGTCATTATTGTACTAATTTTACAAATTGAGACATATGAAGATTTGCTCTGATGACTTAAAAATTCTTAAAATGGTAGACTTCATATTTGTTATATGGTCTACCTCTTGAATTTATGGATGCAGTTATCTGTGAAAGAAGTCAGTTAACTGTTAAATTGACAGAATAAACTTAAATAGCTGGTACAAGCACTGGACTTTGCCCAGAATTCAAGCACTTAAGTATAGTGAATATTGCACTGTGGAGTGTAATGAGTCACGCCATGAAACTACAATTACGACAAGAGCTGACAATTTAAATTTTGGGAAGATGGTAGCCACCCTGGTATCAAACCCCTATGAGTCTGACTCTGTCAGTACACAGTAAGGGAAATAAGAAGAAATGTTACCTGGCAAGTCCAGTGAACACACAGAACCATTCAGGGGTGACCCAAGAGCAATACCTGTTTAATAGACTTGCTCAGAGTCACACAAAAGGTAAATGACAGCTGTGAGAATGAAATCTAAGACTGCTATAAGGATTATATCTAGGAGTGTATAATCTTAAACCTATAAAACAAAAAAAAACAGCTTCAAGTACAACAGAAGACAAATCCTTAATATGTTAAAACTAATACAGTAGTACTATGAAGTAAAATTACCTATGATATGAAATTACTTATGCTGCTTGAAACTGTGAAATTTTTCAGATTACCATAAATTAGGTCTAGCTGACATTACCTTAGTTGGAAGTGACAGATCTCCCAGTATGTCACAACAAGAATGTAGGTAGTTGCTAGACAACCTTTACAATATACCACTGAATATGGCAGCAGTTTTGATGAGTGGTTTTATCTAGCCATTAACAGGTGCATATATCATAGAAGTATCCTTTACAAATACATCTTCCTTGAGGTTGTTGACAGAAATAGTTTTAAACTATTTACTGTTTCATACTAGAGGATTTAATATGCTGGATGTCATACTAGCGATTAAGAAGGAAATAATAACTCAATTAATATTACTTCTATCAAACAAAATATCATATCATGATTCATTTGCATTCCAAATGCACAAAGTAAAAAGCGGGTCTATATTAGAACACCAAAGTTTTAAAACTTTGAATGTTCTAATATCGCCCCCTATTCAGCGAATGCTTAAATTATCGAACATGCAGAACAGCAAACTTTTTTTCCCAGGGAAAAAATTTGTTGTTCCGAAACACATACACACAACACAAGCACACCAAAAAAACAGCAATCCACACATATACACTTAAAACCCTACATCTAACCCTACACTAAACTGTACATACACTACTATCTATTCACTTACCTTAACCCAAGCCCTAACCCTAAGGTCTGTCACTATCGCACACTTACCTCACCCACGCCCTAATCCTAACTCACCTACCCCGCCCTAATCCTAACGTCCGTCACAATCGCACACTTACCTGACCTGCGCCCTAACCCTAACTCAACTAACCCGCACCCTAACCCTCACGTCCACACAATCACACACTTACCTGAACCCAACCCGTAACTTTCCACCACAGTGCTGAAAATAGCGAAGCCACAGAAACGGCCAACCGAATTCTTCCCCAGGAAAGAATTCGGTGTTCTGCAGCTTTGCTATTTTCAGCATTCGCAGAATAAGGGTCGATATTAGAACATTCGAAGTTTCAAGACTTCGATGTTCTAATATAGACCCGTTAAAAGCAAATCATCAAGTCACATTTAAAGAATGTAGTAGTTTAAACAATAATCAAATTAGAATGGAACTTCAACAATGCCATTGGCATCATATCCTTACAACTTGACCAAATGAGCAGTGTTGAGATATTTTTAAAGGTACGGACTAAGCTTAATAGACAAATTGAGGTAGAAGAACCGATTAGTAAAGGATACAATATGACATAAAACATTCACAGTCTAGCTAAGGAGCCAGCAAGGATAAGATGAGGTTAGTTTATAAAAAAACTCAGATCTTGAATAATAAAAAGATAAGCAGTATTTGAGTGTCATCTATCAACAAAAGTTAAAAATCTTTCTACACCTATGCTAATAAAAATAAAGCTCCTATTGTAATCAACATCTTGCTTCATAAATGAAGCATTAAGTAAATTAAATGCCTATAACTTTAATAAGGTTAATATAATGTTCATACAGCAACACAATGTAACTCCTGTTTTGCAAGTAATGGAGATTTAATACATGTCCTATAGTTTTGCCCATACCCCCCAAAATTATGGGATCTTGCCTATGCACTCCAAAATTATGGGATATGCTTTGCAATTAGTTAATCAAGTCAGGTTTCAGAATTTGTGTTGGAAGTGGCAATTGGACTTATACGTTTTTCTAATGGAAACGATTTTTTGGGTGTAAGATCCCCTATAACATTATTCATGTTAATGAAACATGTCCCCAGATTCTGCATGCCTTACACGGCATGCAGGATTAGTGCAGGAGCTCTAGCAGGCAATATGTCTGCCATGCGATCCAGGAACAGCCTACAGGGGCGTGCACAAGTGCTCCTGCACTAGTCCTGCACAGACTAAGCCCCTGTATGCAAATCACCCCATTTGCAGGAGTCATCCATGCAAATGAGGTGAATTTGTGATCCAGGAAGCTTAAAACTGGCTGTGCAGGACTAGTGCAATCTGCAGAAATGTACTCGGTTAGTAACCGAGTGCATTTCTGCAAAATCCAAAACGGAGCTGTGACAGCTCCAAATAAAGGCTGCATATCAGTCAGGAAGCATGCCAATGACCAAGTATAAGGCCATTGGCATTGCCAATGACCAAGTATAAGGCCATTGGCATTGCAAACAGCCAAAAAAATTAAAAAAAGCAACTTTTATTTATTTTTTTCCCAATCTCGGCTGTTTAAGCGTAGGGCAGGGGTGCACAAATGGGATCTAGGAAAATAATAAAATAAACTTAAAATAAGCATTCTAACTAAAATCACTATTCCGCCATGAAAGTCAATGGCAGGCAGAAGACAACATGGCCAGTGAGTAGTGGTTGTTAAGGGGGGAGGCTCAGTGTGAGGCATGTAACTATGCATTAGCAGGCAATCCTATGCAAATGAGGAGAATGATAGTGAATCCCAGTTTTCCCCAGCATGCTAGTCAGGTCCCAACAGTGTAAGAGTAGGAATAGCTTGGTGCAAGCCTAGGAGTTAGCTGACATCATGGGGTGTGTGTCAGGCATACTGTAAGTGGATTTGAGCCCTGTGGCTCGGGTTTGTTCCTAGCTTAGCACAGCTAAGAAAGGGTGTGTGTCTGAATCTGCCTAGCACTCTTTACATTGCCTTAGCGGGTGTGCGCACCACACACCAGATTTTAAAGGAATAAAAAAAAGTTAAACCAGGAAATAGCACCACTGTGAACATTTGAGCACTCTGTTTGTGCAGCGTGCCCCCGATCTTAAACAGGAAGGCAATGGGAAGGGAAAACAGCAGTAGGAACGTAATCAAGGAGAACTAGCATAGCTGGCAGGTGAAAGGTATCAGAATCAGCCAATTACACAGGCAGCAGACCAGCCCAGCCCAGAACACTACTATAAACTATGCAAAGACCTTCCCCTCTAGTTTTTCCCATACTCTACACCACCGGTGTATACAAGCGGGGAACTTTAACAAAACTACAAAATGAGAGGGCCTGCAGCAGGCAACATAGAACATGTGCAAGAGGCTGAGGGTGGTGAGGATGTGAATGCTGCCAATCAACCCACAGTGAGGAGACGTAGAAGAGTGTACACACCCAGGGTAACCTACCAGGGGCTACAGTAGCTGAAGATAGTGGAGTGCTATAGGGTGGACACGGACTTCTACAGCAAATTGTTGAACTGTGCCGGCCACACCTGACACACCGAACTGACAGAGGAGAACTCATCCAAGTGGATACCAAGCTATGTGTAGGCCTAGGAATACTAGCCACAGGTACCTCCCAAAGCTCAACTGGGGATATCATGGGGATCTCACAGGCATCAGCATGCAGAGTATTCCACCAGTTCCTGGATGCCATATCAACTCATGCCAGTGAGCACATATATTTCCTCAACACCCGTGAGGTGTTGGTCAGCAATATGCATCTCTTCCACCAAATAGCAGAATACCACGAGTTAGTTAGTGCTATAGGCTGCATGCACATACACATCAAAGCACCACCCAGTGATCAGGGTAGAGCCTACATCAACCGCAGGGGCCTCCCCTCCATCAACTGCTAGGTCGTGTGCGATGCCCAGGGCATTATAACAAATCTGTGTGCTGGCTGCCCTGGAAGCTATCACAATTCCCACATTGGCATCTGACACAGTTGTCCCAGAGATTTGCCAATAGGGACATCCCTTATGGTCACCTAGTGGGGGATGCTGGTTACACACTTGAGCTGTGGCTGATGACACCCATCAGAAATGCACACACACACCTGAGCAAGAATGCCATAATGAGGCACACGCACAGACCAGACTTAAAATAGAGCATGTGTTTGGGATGCTCAAGTCACGGTTCCATTGTCTGGACACATCCAGTGGAGCCTTGCAGTACTCACCAGCTACATGTACCCAAATCTTTATGGTATGTGCCATGCTACACAATATGATCCTGCAGAAACAGCTGCAGCAGGAACAGCATGGGGCAGGGCCACCCCCCCCCCCACCAGTGCCAAGGCCTGCACAGGCACAGAATGACTCAGAGGAGGAACAACCTGAGCCTGCCCTAGTAGGCAGATGGAGGCATGCCCATTATGCCCAGGCCATGGCAAAGAGACAACACATAGCACATACACTGACACAGTAGGGACCCAGGGAATGACACCTCTCTCTGACTCGCACATACAGTAAAAGGGATGCCAAATATGACACTACCTGTGCTCAGTCATGTATAGAGAGTGTACTATGTGCATCCAACATAGGCAGCCCTCCAACACCATCCTCAACCCTGGCACACCCACAAGGTAAGTCAATCAACCTACCAATTGCCAAATGGAGTAGAATGTGTCATTACCTGTATCTATGGTATGGATGTGAGCATGCAAGGGAATTGGGTGGCTGAATGTTATGGCTGCAGATAGTAGACACCCATAGTAGTGCCATGACATCTGTAACACATACTGGAGTCACCTCAGTATCCAGTACTACACAGGTGGTAATATGTGTCACCATCTGAAAGACTGACATGGCATGGCTGTTGGGCTAGATATACAAGCAGTACACAAGGGAAAGTACCCCAGACATACAGTATATATTGTGTCACTGTGAAATGGTGACACCCTTGGAATTGTACATCTAGGTATGCATCACAGCAATAGGGCCTGTAGTAGGGTATATCAGTGATGTCTGCCTGAACACCTGCAGATCACAAAGGAGGTAGGACTGATGTATTGGGAATCAGCTGATGTACCTGCACATGCCAGCATAACTGTAATGCCACATGCATATCTGTGTGTCAGATGCAAGTAGTGACCATAGCACACATGCACCCAGCCACGCAACCACCCCCCCACAGGCACCTCTCTGGCAATATCCCTGCTGTGGAGAATAGGTACAGTACAACCCCACCTGTATATGGCAATAGCAGAAGTCTGCAGCATACAGTGCAGGTGTCCCATGCAGGTGTGTCCCTAGCTGTAGGTAGCACCCTGCCAGCATCCACACCACCTTATCAAGACTAATAGAAGGTATTGGCATGAACAACTATCACATCTACCCTGTCAGCCCAGGGTAATATACTGTATGGTGGTCAGAGACTGTAGGACTGACAGAATGCAATGGCCTGCCACATCTAGCCTGCATCAACACCTAATGCCCCACACGTGCCTGCCAAAGGCCTGTGTCTCACATGTACTGCCAATGCATGTTATGTCATGGACACCCAAATGACATAACACACTCCATGTAAGCCATATGCAAGGCCATGTGGAAAAACCACAGTAACATGTCCACCATGTCCCACTGCATGACCTGTGGACCAGCACTAACACACACCTGTGATGTGGTGATATCTTTAGGGAAAATATCAAAGAATGCATGCATAATGTATGGAAGAGGTTAGAATAACAGAGGGGGGGGTGTGGGGGCATGGGC
>NC_056727.1:795786470-795826470 GCF_019279795.1 Protopterus annectens
GATTGGAGTAATGCTGGTTTAACAGGGTGTGTGTGGATATGGCTGTCCTACATGTTTTAATACCTGTCATGTCATTGCTATGTTTATGGGGAAACCCCCATCTGTAGGGTCATCTGCAGACTGGGCAGTGTGTGGTGCCTTTTGTTTTTTGTGTTAACCACAGAGCACCTATTTGTGAACTACAGAAGGTAGTGTGAGGACTGCAGTCTGTAGATGGTGACAGCCGTGAGAGTTGCTGACTTCATATCCCTCATAGGACATATGTTACAACAAACCCTGTTACAACAATAAATGTATGAGGTTATCACAGCAACATGTCAATATTGGCCCTGTGTTTGTGCCTCCAGCCACAGCTCTGTTAACCTTCATACATATGTCATGCAGTAAGAGGTGCATATGTGCTGTACACCATATTTATTGACATCATATCTGATAACAAGCCAGTGAGATATCAGACTGCTACACATGTTATGTATAGTAGGGGTTATATTTGATGACATAACCTGGACATTCTGTGGTTGAGTGTACAGTATTGAGGTCTGTGTATTTATGGTGATTGTCGACAGTGTGTGTATTGTTAATATGTACCTTGGCCTGTGTACAGACTGTGGTAGATGTCATTGCTCTTGGTCCTGTTCTATCTGATGTTACATGCTACTCCACAGTATGTTACCCTATCGGCTTACATGTTTGTAGAGCCAAACACACACATGTCCCATACCACAGACAGGCATCGGACCACACTGTGTAGTGGCCCAGTATATGTAGGGGTAGTTTGTGAGTGGCACATATGAGGATGGTGTTGAACAGATAGCCCATATATTGTAGTATTATGCTAGTGTTAAAAAAAATACAAAGATCAATTCACGTAAGGTTCAACAAGGCATCCTTTATTACTTGCAGCAAGGAGACAAAGCATGTAGGTACAAGGTTTGTCTGATTTTCAATAGCTCAGCCTGCTGCTTTTATGCAGTTCTTTGCACGTACACAGCAGGTGCTTATCAGATAATTGCTGACTTACAAAAACATCTCTCAGAATTTAGCTTGACCACAGGGCTTGCCCTGTCAAACCCAGTTTCTGAGTAATGGTCCTTTAACTGTCTCTTCTTGACACAACATTTATCTGTTGCTAGTGTGAGGCCCCTATCTCAACATTCCATAGCAAGAACAACAGACCTTCAGGCATCAGCAGCTTTTACAGAGACCACCAGTATTTACACATTTTACATAGAATAAATGTATTAACTCTTAACCCTTTAGGTGCAGAATTGTACACTATACAATTGTACATTTCTCTAACATTTCCCCCCTTTTAATACTTTATTCTTATTGTTTAATGAGTCTAAAACAAGTCTATTTCATCTCTTGACCATTTCCATCCAGGGCCTTGCAGTCAGAGAGTCATTCGATTTAGGCTCGAGAAAACAATTCTTCAGCTTCCAACTTTAGTAGTTCTTCATATTCAGTACATTGTTGGTACAAGTTCTTTGGGACTGAGGCATTGATAGTGCTTTTTACCAGTCCACGCATGCAGGGGACGCAACAGCATCCACAAAACATCAATATCGCTGCTCCAATGTAAATGGTGATCAACAGGTTCATCAGGACACTGCCCCATCCCCCAAACCATTTCTGGAAAAAGTCTGTCAACGGGTTTTGACCTGGCTTGGTCAAGGCAGATACTTGCTGAATCATTTCAAGATGGCTATTTATTTTGTGTTCGTTGTCTGGAATAAATGAACAGCATTCCTTCTGGATTAAAGCGCAAGTACCTCCTTTCACCACCAGGGTGAAATCGAGAGCCATACGATTTTGAAGCACTACTGCTCTCATAGCTGTCAGTTCATCAGTCACTAATTCTAGGGTGGAGAAAGTTGCATTGCTCAGCGTTTCAAGCAGCTTGGACAACTTTCTCAGTTCCCAAATTGATTTTACTGCTCCATACTGAGGTATTATGCTGGCCCAAGATATGACGTCATCCCCGAGGTCCATGTGGGACAGTCCTTTGTCACTGATATGAGCCAGATCATGATGATATATCCACGATGCGTCGATCTGACCTACCGGATTAGCAGGTTTCTTGACCTCTCAGATGTTCCGGATCTTCCCTTGGGGTAGAGCCGTTGTATGTCTGATAGCTGGGACTAAGTAACCCAAAAAGCAGCTGCCAGACCAGTTTCCTGGTAGCCATTTGTAGGCCTTTCTTCCACATATAAAGTAGCAATTCTCCACTTTGGTAGTAACTTTACTATGGACATATCCTAGTCCAGCATGAAACATCTTTCTATCCATCACAGACAGCTGTTTATATAGAACAGAATTATTTTTCACCTCCTCGACTGTTTTATGTATCAGTTTCCAAAATGAATCATAGTTTGTGTTATAGCAGGATCCGGTGTTATTAGGTTTAGCGTAGCATCTGTAGGGAACTGTCACATTACAATGACTCCATCCTACCTTGACTGTATCGTTTTTGTAAAAACACACAGTTCCATTTCGATGACTAAACAGGCACAGTGCTATTTTGTCTTTTGAAGTGACATTTGAGGTGTCATAGATCAGGTTCATCCAGGTTTCATTAGCCCCCAAAGGGGTTGTGTCCAGCATCAATCCTCCATGGACAGTAGGTATGGCGGTGCAGACCCAACAGTTGGAAACATTGAGGGATGATGCATAGGCGTATTTTACTGCTTGATACGTGTTAAAGGCTGGGTGCCATTCTGTATGCTTACTGATTTCAGTAGTTGTGGTAGTGAAGAGAAATGGCCACAACAAAAATATCAGGACTATTACTATGGTCAGTAAAGTTGCCGTACAATGCTTTTGTGGGAAGGGTTGCTGTTTCAATATTCTGTCCCTTTCAGATTTCCAAAAAGGGTGAAGTTTAACTTTCTTTGGTGCAATCATTTTCACGTTTGGGGTTTTCTTGATCTTATTCTCTTCCCTATAGGACCTTAGCACTGATGATTGCTTCACTGGGTTTGAGACAGAGCAGTTCCTATTGAACTGCCCCCCCCCTTTGTAGCCAGACTTTTTTGCTTAGGTTCCCGGTGGAGAGGTAAGACCTTTACCCAATTTGAACTTTCTCACTAACTTGTAGTGTGTCAGATGGATCCATGAAGCTCGTTCTGCAATCTTGACTGCAGTCGGTGTTGAAAGAAGCACCTGGTAGGGACCTTCCCACTTTGGTGATGCCCAGTTCTTCCTCTTCACGATTTTGATCCACACCCAGTCTCCTGGTATCACTGTTACTTCCGGCGTCTTAGTCTGCTCTAAACCTGAAACAGAATTAGACTGCAACAGATGTTTAGAATTTAACAGTTTCTTCATATATTCAGCTAATGTAAGATCAGTTTCCTGGTCTGAAGGCATGAAAGGTTTCCATTGGGGTGTACAATATGACCTCCCATACAGTTTCTCATATGGGGTCAGCCCTTTTGCTGAGGGAACTGTTCTCATGTTCAACAGTGCCAGGGGTAAACAGTGCAGCCAGGCTTTCCCAGTTTCAGCCATTAGTTTCCTCAGTTTACTTTTAAGTATACCATTATGTCTTTTGACCAACCCTGCAGACTGAGGATGATAAGCACAGTGATTTTTTAGAGAAATACCAAAAAACGTACTTAGCTGTTGTATAGTTTGGTTTACAAAGTGTGTTCCATTGTCACTATATATTCTCTCCGGAATGCCAAACCTAGGAATAATTTCTTTCACAAGAACCTTTGCTACTGTAGCTGCATCTGGGTTCCTGGTTGGAAAAGCTTCCACCCACCTCGAGAACATATCTATAATGACAAGGCAGTACTTCTTATTTTCACATTTATTTAACTCTATAAAATGCATGCAAGTGGTGTGAAATGGGTATGGAGGTGTGGGGAAACTCCCTTGACTGGGCCGTACTGCTCCTTGTGCATGATAATGATTGAAAATCTGACATGCTAAACAAATTTTTTTAGAGTAGTTTGAAAATCCATATGCAGTGAACACCTGGTTCACTATGTGTACCATTCCCCCTGTTGAGACATGGCACTGCCCATGGCTCAATAATGCTGCATAACGTAAAAGATTAGAGGGTAATATTGGTTTCCCTTCTTTTGAGATGTACAAACCATCTCTGAAGATGGCCCCCTGCTTTAACCAACGCCTTTTTTCTACCTGTGTGGTCAATGATTGCATTGTTTGTAGCATGTCCAAATTTAGACTTTCAGAGGGTTCTAAATCTTCTACAAGGTGTAAACAAGCTTCTGCAGCTGCTTGCTTTGCAGCAGCGTCAGCTCTTGCATTACCTTTTGAAACAGCATCCTGCTGTTTTGTGTGAGCTGCACATTTGCAGATAGCCAAACACTGAGGCAATTGAATGGATTTTAAAAGATCTAATATGAGCTGTGCATGATTTATGGGTTTTCCAGTTGATGTAATCATACCTCGGTTTTTCCATTGCTGTGCAAACACATGCACCATGGAAAAGGCATATTGACTGTCAGTAAAAACATTTGCATGCTTACCTTTAGCTAAAATACATGCACGAGTGAGTGCAACCAATTCTGCCACATGTGCGGACAAATGTCGTGATAAGGGCTTTGCCTCGATAACCTCTGTGTCGGATACTACAGCATAGCCCACTAGGTTCTGTCCTGCTGGGTTCTTTTTGCATGAGCCATCTACATAATATGTTAGATCAACATCTGTTAAAGGTATATCTGTGAGGTCTTTTCTAGGTAATGTCGTCTGCTCAATCTCCTGTAGGCAGTGATGTGGAGTACCATCTACAGGGGTAGGGAGTAGAGTTGATGGATTCAGGGTTGTGCATCATTCGATTGTCATGTGAGGCTGGCTCAGCAAAACAGTCATGCAGGAGAGATGTCTAGCTGGGGAAAGGTATGCTACCTTTTCTTGTATCAAAATAATTGCTACTGCATGAGGGACCCTAAGGGTGAGTGGATGAAACAAAGCCACTGAGGTCGAAGCCTGCACTGCCATAGCAGCTGCAACAACCGCTTGAACACAATGGGTTAAGGACCGTGCCACCGGGTCTAACTGTGATGAATAGTAAGCAATGGGACGTTGCTTATCCCCATGTTGTTGCGTCAGGACTGATGTCATGTAGCCATGCTTAGAGTCTACGGTTTGAAAAAAGCGCTTGTGATAATTTGGTAACCCCAAGACAAAAGAAGACGCTATTAACTGTTTTAAATTACAAAAGGCTAAATCCGCCTCCAGTGTCCAAATCACCGGGTCCTGTGCTGCCATAGGCTTTTTGTATATAAGGTCAGACAAGGGTGCCACTTCCAAAGCATAGTTTGGAATCAAACTTCAACAGAAGTTAGTCATACCCAAAAAGGACATCATTTCCTTTTTGGTAATGGGTTTTGGAGCCTGCAAAATAGCTATTTTTCTATCCTCATCCAAGGTTCTACCTCCATCAAATATTATATAGCCAAAATATTGGACCTGTTCTTTCCAGAGTTGCAATTTTTCCTTATTCACCTTGTGTCCCTCAGCAGCTAAAAATCGTAGCAATGCTAGCGTGTCTTCTCGGCAAACTTGTAAAGTGGGAGCTGCTAATAAGATATCATCTACATAAAGCAGGATTTGACTATTTTTCGGTGGGCTAAATCTTGCTAAGTTACTTGACATCTCTTGTGAAAATATTGTGGGGCTCTCATAATAACCCTGTGGTAGTCGAGTGCATGTGTATCTTTTACCCTGAAACGTAAATGCAAACCAGAATCTACTGTCCGGATGTATCGGAATTGAGAAAAATGCATTACTAATATATACTACAGAAAAATATTTCTGATGGGGTTTTAACACATTTAAGAGTGTATGTGGATCAGGTACCATAGGTGCCCTAGGTATTACTGCCTCATTTACAGCCTGCAGGTCATGATCTGTGCACCACTCTCCATTTTTTGCCGTTTTAACTGGGAACAAAGGTGTGTTACATGGTGAATCAGGAGATTCAATTAACACACCACCTTTGAGGAGTGCAGCTATAATGGGCTTTATCCCTGCCTCTGCATCTTTTCTCAGCGGGTATTGATGTTTTTGAGGTCTAAATGTTGATTTTGGAGTAATCACCACTGGTCCTGCCGTGCGAATAAGGCCTACATCTGATTTCCCTGTGGACCACAGTTTGTCTGAAATACCTTTCAGGGCATTCTCTTCCTCCTTTAACAGGAGTATTTGTCAAATATTTTTGCGAAAATGTAGGTGTACTGCTAGCTTAGTTTGAGTTACCCAGTTCAATTTTTGTACCTGTACTCCCTGCTCCGATAGTACCTCCCTGGTCTGTTTTTCCCATCTGGTAATCTTCCTGCCCAATTCTACCCATTTTGTGTTTCTGTCTTTAGTGAGGCTTACATGTGGTAGGAGGTCAGATTTGTAAAGTGCTGTTATTTCTTTAGGCAGAGAGCAGCTGGCTATGCTATTTCCCATTGTGTCCCAGTATAGGTTATGTAACACTAGCCTTGCTGTGGGATATTTAAACAGCTTATCTGTGTAGTCTTCATCTGCCCCTTGTGTGTCACAAAAATACAGGGTGCAGCGCAGTAATGGCTGCTTCTTAATATCTAACGAGGGAAATTTACTAATGGCCAAATCCATTAATTCTTTGGTTACAGTCCCTGGGCCAGTAGTAACCAGGTCCTGACTGTACCAGTAAAACATCTTACCTCTTGACTGCACTACGCAGGCATCATGCACTTCACAGATGTCAGTCTGTCGTTGTGCTTGCATCCCTTGTATAGTCGGAACCACCGCTATGTCAAATAACTGCATCAAGTCTCTGCCTAGGAGATTTATTGGGCATTTTGCAGACACCACAATTTTGCTTCTCTGTGTCAACCCTGTTACAGGATCTGTGATTATAATTTTGTGTGAGAGAGGCTCCCGGTATAGCTGCCTATTTGCAGCCTTAACAAATATGTAATCCAAAGACCGTGTACACTCCGGTAATTCGGAGGGATGTATCAGGGTCCGTGAAGCCCCAGAATCACACAAAAAGCTAACCTTTCTTCCTTCCACCAAAAGGGTGACTTCTGGCTTGATGTCCACTAAAAAGAGTTCCTAGCACAGAAGCGCCAAGTCTAATACTTCATCACTTTCATTTTCATTGTCACCCCCTTCACCATCCTGTGCTTCCTCTCTTCTTGCCTCTACATTACTATTTTTCCTGCTTTGTATTGTAACCTTTCCCTGTGCTTCCTGACTATCATATAGTCAGTCATCACCTTCTTGTTCATCCGTCCTTGACCTATTATTCCTTTTGCAATCCCTTGCCATGTGACCTTTCTTCCCACATTTAAAACATTCTCCTCTCTTTTTACGTCCCTCAAAATCTTCTGACCATTGGGCAGGCTGCCTACCTTCCCTATTTTTGCCCTTTTTTCCTGGCTGTACCACGTATACCTCAGCCCCGTCTTCAAATGAAAATACCTGCATTCTCTTTTTCTTTTTGCTATTAAAGTGTCTTCCAGCATGTCTTGCATACTCAAGCAGTGGTTGCAATCTGCTTGTACGATGATCTACCATGTGTTTTGTAATAAAACTACTAATAGGAGCACTGCTCCCCTTCAGAAAGGCATTTTTTAACTGTTGTTCATAGGGGTAGTCTACTGCTTGGTTGTCAGGGATTTGTATCCCACAATGATTATTAAAGCACTCTATGAGCCTAGCAAAATAGCGGTCGACTGACTCGCCTTCTTGCTGGACACACTGATTAATACAGGTCCAGTCTGCCCGTGGTCGCCACTTTTCAGAAATTCGGTTTGTAAGCCCTGTCACCTGGGCATTTAATCCTACATCGTTATGTGGAAGGGGTCTCCGCTGAGCGTCACGAGGATTCCAATCACCATAGACCATGTGCCAGTCTGGACCTATAATTTGTCTTACCACTTTTTCTATCTCTTCTCCATTTAGGTTATAGCTTAACCTCATACCTTGCAGGTCCTCTGAGAATTTTTTAAAGTTGACCCTAGGGTGGGGAATAACCTCAGTGGCTTTCCGAATGTCTTCGGGGCTCCAGGGTCGATATACTAATAAGGTGGGGTCCTGGTTATCCTGACCTGCTCTGGGATTAGGTACTTCTATAAGTGGGCAAATTTCCTCTTCCCTAGCTGTAGCTTGTGCATTATTAAACACCCTCCAAACCTCAAGGTTCTTGTCTTCATTATCTATATCCTTTGTTCCGGACCTTGTGCCTATGGTATCCCTAACCTTTACCAACTTCATTCTCACAGGGTCTTTGTCTTTTGAAACCATAGGGTATAGCGGAGGTGCTTCATGCTGGTTATTTACCCCATATAATGGTGGGGGAGGGTTGCCAAAGCTAGTACTAGGTGATTGTCTTCCCTGTCTAAAAACATTGTTTTAGAGTTCGTATCTTTTTGGTCTCTGCAATTTGCTTGCTCCAGCCACCTGTGTGCCTGGGGAATTCCTAATTGTTGCTGTTTTTTAACTCACCCCTTGGAATCTGCTTTTAATTGCTTTATCAGTTTAAGAAGCAAGGATTTATCTAATTTTCCATCAAAATCATACCCAGTTACCCATTTTGTAAAATATTTAACATTATCTGTGCACTGCTTCTGCATATATTTACCATCTTCTGTTAATGGTGAATCTTTTGATGTTTTTGCACCACAGTTATAATTACCCATTTGCACACTACGTAGTTACCTTTAGTAATTTTACTTATTACCTTCAATTTTTACGTGTACCACGGATTTTGTTATAGTCTCTTCAGAATGACTATCTAACCTTCTACTATCCTTTTCACCTAGTCTATGACAGAACTGCAGTTTTTCTCTGTCCCTGACTGAATAGAATACAATCTAACAGAAATGCATTTTCCTGTCCCTGACTGAATAAAATACAATCTAACAGAAATTAATGCATTTTCCTGTCCCTGACTGAATAAAATACAATCTAATAGAAATTAATGCACTTTCCTGTCCTTGACTGTATAAAACAGAATAGCAAAAATCACCTTACCTGAGCCTACGTGATTGACCACTGATTCGCGGATACCCGTCCTTCAATCGCAGGTCAGAAGGTGACTGGCCTCTTTTGATGACAATTCAGTCGGAGGTCTTTTATATTGCAGAAGAACTGATTTGGTTTCTTCCCTGTACGGTTTCAGCCACCTGGCTGTCTGATCCGAGATGAAGAGAGGGTTCCGGCTCAAAGGACCAATCTGTTAAAGAAAATACAAAGATCAATTCACGTAAGGTTCAGCAAGGCATCCTTTATTACTTCCAGCAAGGAGACAAAGCATGTAGGTACAAGGTTTGTCTGATTTTCAATAGCTCAGCCTGCTGCTTTTATACAGTTCTTTGCACATACACAGCAGGTGCTTATCAGATAATTGCTGACTTGCAAAAACATCTCTCAGAATTTAGCTTGACCACAGGGCTTGCCCTGTCAAACCCAGTTTCTGAGTAATGGTCCTTTAACTGTCTCTTCTTGACACAACATTTATCTGTTGCTAGTGTGAGGCCCCTATCTCAACATTCCATAGCAAGAACAACAGACTTTCAGGCGTCAGCAGCTTTTACAGAGACCACCAGTATTTACACATTTTACATAGAATAAATGTATTAACTCTTAACCCTTTAGGTGCAGAATTGTACAGTATGCAATTTGTACATTTCTCTGACAGCTAGCTTACCATATATGTCTGTGTTCACATTGGTTGTGGTTATGCACTTTCACACAGGTGTCTGTTACTCTGTGCTGTGACATGCCTGTAGCGCCTGCTATATATGCATGTACATGTGTATTCCCCAATAGGGAATGTAAGCCAGTGTTGAGCCAGTCTGCCTGTAGCCTGCACAGTGCTTTGTTACATGCCTAGCAGCTTAGTGTACTTACCCAGTGAGATGTCATGTCCAGATACTTGCCAGATGTACTGCTGCCAGGCCACCATAACAGTCATGTATGTCAGACAAATCAGTGGGATGGCGTACAGAGGTATGTCAATAACTAGTGGGTAGTATGTGACCATGGCAACTCTGTACCAGCAGTTATTATGTGTCAGGACAGATAGGGCTGTGTGAATGCATAACCTATGGGGGAAAATAAATACCAGTAGTTATGTGTTATACCCATCTACATGGCTGTTAACATCCACATTGTCAGGCTTGGTCCACATGTCTTGCACTAAGGGGTCCTGTGTATACTTCTGGACTCTCCAGAGTGTGTCAGACTGTCCACATATATTAGCCATATCTCTACTGTAGTCCACAGAAGCATTATTGTGTTAGCAGTGGTTCTGTACTATGATGTCCTTTGGATGTCTGTCAGCAGCCAATGGTGCACATGTTAAAAGCAGATGTGACCTCCTCCACACACCATGTCTGTGAAGACAATCCCTATTACAGTAGCAATAGACTACAAATATACCTGAAATACATACCTGACATCCCCTTGCACTACGAGTTTGGGACTATTGGGGCTGAGGTAAGGCTCCACTCTATGTTCAGGACATTTGGTGAACATATATGTATATCTAATCATCCATATATCTATATAGATATATACAAAAATACATATCGACATACATAGATGGATATGTATATGTACATATATTTAAATATAAACACTCAGATATATACATATACAGAGCAATATATGTCTACACATATACAGATAGAGATACATATATATGCACACACACATTTATCTATATAAACAGGTTTCCTTCAGAATCTCAAACTACTGAAATCCCGAATTTCAGTAGCCCGAGACCAGAAGGGCGAAAGTGCAGAATACCGAAACCCCAGAAGCGCGAAATTCAAAATCCCGAAATTCAGAGATTTTGAATTAGCGGTTCTGGTGTTGCAGTGTGTGAGTGGGTGGTTGGAGATGTAGGTAAGTGTTTGTGTTTTAGGGGGTTTTGGTAGGGGATTTGGAGTGTGTCTGTGTGTTTTGTTAGTGTGGTGTGTGAGGGGGATGTAGCTTGTGTGGTGGTGTTTCTGTGTGTTTGTCTGTGTAGTGCGACCTCTGAGTTAGTATATTTAAGTAAGGGGGTGTGGGGGGCACAGAGGTTCTTGCCCCCCTGCTTGTATGTAGGGTAGGTGTTTGTGTATGTGAAGGGAGGTGTATGCTTGTGTTTGTGTCTGTGGTATGTTTAGTGTAGAAGTCATAATTTTAAATTTTGCGCTTCTGGGGTTTCGAGTTTATGGATTTTCGGCTTCATGGTCTCGAGATACTGAAATTCGAGATTTCAGTATTTCGAGACTATGAAGTGAATCTATATATATATATATATATATATATATATATATATATACATACATATATATATATATAGGTACATAAAAAGAGATGTACACATGGCCATATATAAGTTGCACTATACAGATGTGTATACAAACATATGTATGAGTATACATGTGTATTTACATGTAGACATATATAGACCTATTATATGTATATAATCATATTCCTGTCATGTGTAAACCTCACAGTTGTGTATACCCTCCCTGATGTATCTCACTGTATGTATCTGCTATGTGTATATTATGATAAAACAATATATGTGATGTAACAGTCATATTAATAACAGGGACTAGACAATTTAAGAAGTAAAGGCAATTGTTCAGTACTAATCAATATGTGCATTGACAGCTATATTGGTAAAACAACAGCTTTCTTCACAGTGGTCATGGTGTAGTGGGTAAGTGTTGTGACTGTAGTGTACAGGGTCCTGGGTTCATGACCTGCAAGAGCTTTTAATTTTGTTGCTGGGCAGAACAAGGGCTGTCAGATACAGAGTGGTTAAGCCAGTTTTGAGCAGCTTTAAGCTTGTTTGAGCAGGTTTGCGAGAAACTAAGCAGTGCTAAGCTATGTGTAAATGTACAGGCACTGACACAGTGTAGGCTTTGCTTACCATTGCACAAATCAACTCAGCTGTTGTATTGCAGCAGTGATGAGACTTGCTAAGCATGGCTTAGCTCTGGTAACCATGTCACATCACCCAGTCTGATAACATAGCAGGGTAATGTCTTCTGTAATGAGTGTATGTAATGCCATGTACAATACATGCGCCTATCTGCTGTCATTATGGTAGCAAGGGGTGTGAGTATCATGTGTGGGACACAGATGTATATGAGGCCTGTACAGCACTGTTATCCATGTGAATGTGTTACATACAGGGGACGTAGCCCAGGGTACGTGCTGTCACACTGGCATGTAGTGTATCATGGCAGTACTACTGTTGACAGTGTTTACCCAGGCAAGAGCAGAGTGCTAAATGTAGTACTGACAACAGGTACACCTGCAGACATAGCTGGACTCTGAGGCCTCCTTGTTGTATCTCTGGTGTGTGAGCTGTGTCACAGTATATACCCCTTACTGGGTAATGATCCATCATGTGGAATGTAACTGTAGACTACTGTCTGTACAGCACATGTTACTGAGGGCTTCTGACATGCAGTTATGGCATACATATTGTTGTCAGACATCTATCTGTCAACATACTCATGCTACTGCATAGCTACTTGCCAGGCTGATGACTGTCAGTCCCTGTACAGATGTGCAGATGGCAGGTATCCAGCTGGGATATGTACAGGCAACCTAAGCTTGATTGACACTGACATGTCTGCCCAGTGTGTAAGAAGTGGTACATATAAGAGATGTCACCCTGTATGCACTACATGCCACAGGTACCTCCACTACACTACCACAGTCAGCAGAACATGCTTGGGTACAGGTCACCATCACAGACATTAACCATGTGTTGTAATGCATGTTGCACACATGTCAACTTGATCACCTCAGTAGCCATGTGTAGGAGGCACCTGGGGGATTGGCTGATGCATGTCATTCACACCCTGAGGGTCACAACAGTAGTGTCTGTCAGCAGATGCCTGCTGCCACCTGGTAGGTGGCAGGATAACACTGTACATACAACCCTTGCACAGCCCATCTCCCCTTGCACAATAGCTAGGTACACAGCTATGACCACCTGCAGGGATGCACCCCTGTACTGGCACATGTTTACATGTGCATGACTGAGTATAGCAGTGTCTTTGTGTTACCACACCTGTATTTGAGAATTCCATGAGGGCCTTCACAACCAATGCAACACCCATTGCCATAGTCAGATGTGGCTGCTGCTGTATGGGACATTACATGTACTCTGTTAAGCTCCCCCCATACTGGCTGCATGAGCCTTGCAGTACCAACACAATAGTGTTTTAGAAATGGGGTGATAGGCATGGGATACCCAATGTGTTCTGGCATGTGTGTGTAGGTGTGCATGTCCATATATCTGTAGGTGACAGCATTCCGAGGCCACATACTCCTATTATGATACCCATTGCCACACAGTAGTACAGATAGTATTGTTGCTGTCCATAGGTGATGTATGGCAATGCAACACCCTACTATGCATGTGGCATGTGCATGAGATGCATATGCTTGTAGTACCACTGTTGGGGTATACTATGGGTTGTATCTCAGTCACGGCCAATGTGTGATGGTGGGTATGGCAGAGTGTCATCATGGGTTTCATGGAGTACAATATCCACTGGGGGATGTGGGTGCTGTGTACACTATCATTACACCAAGGTACACCTGGTATATGTCCCATGTACCACGTTATGGTTACCAATGTCACCATCAACCATACAGGTAACTGTTACCACAATCCAAGCCAGTTATGCATGTGATGTGCGCAGCCTACCTGTAACACATTGGACACATGGTCAGGTTAGTTAGCAGCGATAGGCCCTGGTATCTTGTAAGTGTGTCTGACTGTTATGTGTCTTTAAATATGTATATGAGACGGTATGTCACACTACGTATTGTCCAAATACACCCATCACATCCCCCATTAGCATACTTTACATGTCTGGGGATGTTCTGCATGTAACATGTAACCTGGGACACACCTCACCCTAAATGATGTGTGGTGTGTGCAATGTAAGCCACACACTTCAGTATCACTACATACCTAGGTAGGGGTCTACTCCCAGTGTTGCCAAGTAACAGTGTGTGTGTATGTGGATGGGTCTACATCAGGTTGCAGGGTATACATGCCTCAGTAGGCTACCCATCCATGTGGCACATGCAATAACCGGTTTAGTAACCTGTGACATGTGTTCAACTGTACCCCAGATATGTCACAGCCATGGTGTCACCATAGTGACATATCCCATTGTGGAATATGACTGCAGATCATCATTGTGCTGACACATGTACACCTACAACGCAAATGGATAACATTATAGAGACCACATCCAACCAGTGTTACTAACAGCTATAAGGCATCATTGCTGGATGGCTACACTACCTGCCATATATATATATATATATTATACGCTACTCCCTACAACATATTACACTGCAGTACTGTGATACACTGTAGTGCAGTCACCATGTGCATCAAAACCATATCAGCCTGTCTCTGCATTGATGGTATGGATGACAGGTACCATCATATGCACAGGGTGTGATTTTGGTTTGCCAGAGGCTGAGAGTGGGCCATACAGTTGACACCATGTGTTGGTGTTGCTGGCTCACATCCACACGTGTGTCACTGCATCCCCACCACACATTGAAGCACGGACACACCATGGCCGATGAGGGCCATCATCTCATCATGCCATCTATCCATGTGCTCAGTATAAGGACAGATGGCACCCGACAGTTTATGGAAGCTGTCACTTACAGATGCGAGAGTAGCCCTCTGCGGCCTCAGGCCCTGTCTGGTGTAACGTTCCATATGTGTCTGCGATGCCATGACAGCCTGAAACATGTGCCTGCTGGTACCAGCTATGTCGCCTTTGCCAGGGGCATGATGTCCATTGGCCCTACCATGAGCACACTAGGACATCTGCCTATGTGGTGCCATGCTGGACATCCGGCTATGCCTGCTGTGACCGGACACAGTATGCACGGTTACCACACTTCCCTGTGCACTGCCACCAAATGCCAACTGTTCCTTCGCTATGGCCACTGGTGATTAGGTATGTGTAGGCACTGAAGTTGTGTGTGGGGTTGGGGTGGCTAAAAGGGGGATGTTAAATGTTGGCACAATGTTGGCCCCTGACAACCCCACCTGTGCTTCAACAGTGCTATCATCATCTTTGGTGTCTGTGTGGACACCAACATCAGATTGCATGCAGGAGGGACCCTGACTCATCTCATCAACTGTAGGGGAAAACAATAAATGCACTTTAAAACCGGTACAGCATTGCCTAACAGCACACACACACACACACACACACACACACACACACACACACACACACACACACACACACACACACACACACACCTCCATAATACCTACCTGCCCATGGCTTTACAGACAGTGTGATGTGTTACCCTATCCTGCATCACACTGGTTAACATACACACATTGATACCACTCATTAACATCTCAGTCCTCTAAATGCCCACACAAGCGGCCATAACACAAGGCCTGTTGCTACTTTACTTGCCTGACCTGTGTGTAGTGGTTTTACATGGCCTCACTGCTGTCATTCAGTATGCACCCTCTGTATGTCCAGACATGATGTGCATGGCCCCTATATGTGTGGGCTACTATGTTGTATCCATAATATCTCACATTGGTATGTCATGTGTATGTAATGCTCAGTACATGCAGATATGCTGCTCCTTCTGTCTATCATATGACAATTGTAATATTTGGATACACTCCCTGGTGTTGACGAGTACTTCCCCAATGCATCTGTAGTGCTGCATATGTGGGTTGTAGGTGACCTCTCTGCTGACTGCGATATTAAGGGTGTACCTGATGTCTACCTTCCTTCTGGATGCCTGTTCCATGCTACAGACCATATTATACTATTAGCTGTCCTGTGATTACACATATGACAGGTATTCCTGGTGTGTAATGTGGCAGACCATGTCCATGTACTGCTCAGCATCCTCCATGCATCTACCTTCCTCCACTTCACCAGAGTGACCCTGCAGACAAACTAACTAACCACCAGGATGCACACACACACACACACACACACACACACACACACACACACACACACACACACACACACACACACACACACATACAGGTGAGGTTGCACAATGATAATACACACAGTCCTCCTATTACCCATCTGTCAACATGCAGAACATATGGTACAGAACAGCATGCAGTTCAGCTATAGTCAATCCATGATAGCAACAGTATACATGTGTGTGATGCATGTGCTGTGTCACTAGGTGATGACCCTTCCCCTGGATACCACTGCACCCATGTACATAGTACTGCTGTGCACCTGTTCTGCACCCTGCCATGTACTGTGCACCACAACTGACAGGTGTACAACCCATTGCAGAATGTATAGTACTGTGTTAGTTATGTCAGCTTTACTTCTCACGGTCCCTATGTTTTTCAGCAACACATACCTGGGATGATATATGGACAGTTGTCATTGGTGAATGCCTGATGCCTGATTTACAGCTGTCAACATCAACAGATCATTTATGACCACTCCAATACCCTTACACTGACAAACATCAGAGCATTCCATGGCTATGGGAGGTGTACACACTGTTATTGATTTGACACACACACCCTTGATCTGCCATGGGACCACATCACAGCATATCTTAGCAGTACATGAGTCTGATATGTGACATATGTCCTGTACTTTCACATGCAGTGTCTACAGATTGTGTTAGGTGTGCGGCTGCTGACCACAATGCATACACACTGTGTGGGCATATGTGTGCACACCCTTATCATGCCAGTTTACCGCACCTCTTGTTGTGTGTACTACATCAGTCGCTACTCTTGCCAGGAGTATACCAGCGTGGGTCATCTGCATTTGCCAGTGTATGTTCAGTCTGCCCTACACTTGTCCCTCTATTTTGCATGATTTCAAGGTCTACTCATGTGCATATCCCAAGATATTCACACACTGCCATCATTATTGTTGTGTGGGTAGGGTTACGGCTGCCACAGGTCCTGAACCTGACTATGTGCAGATAGAGCCATTCTTAGCATCCTTAGGATCCCTGCTGCAGTGCACTGGTGTGTCATGCTGAAACTTCTCCCTCCTTTAGCCTTTACGCAGATGCATGACAAGTAAGCCCTACACATGTGTGTCACTTTGCAGTGTCACATACACTGAACACCACATGTTGCAGCCTAGACCTAGCTGATAATGTGGAAAACTGTAATGCCTTATGCCATTGTGTATCTCTGCAGCAGTTGCCATTATCCTACATGTATATACACTGGTGTTGCACTGTATATGAGTGGTGTTCCAAACATGTCCCTACTGTAGGCCATGTCTACCACCAGTATGTGACTCCCTGTGGACACATTCCACAATGACAGGAGGTTAGTTATCATGCAGATTTCTGACATACCTTTCCAATATCCCATCATGGTCACCCCTGTGAGACCATGCATTTCACAGCAACAATGCATGCACGTGTACAGCATGCATTCAGGGTAGGTGTGTTAGATGTGTGCATGGAATATACCATCACCATTACATTCCCGGTGTGTTGACAAGCATCTACATAAAACATACTCACCAGCTACAGGCTGCTGCCTTGGTGGTATCCTGTAGGGACCTACATAAGAGGGTGAGAGATGCAATGTCAGTGGCCACTCCTGTGGCAGTGCTACAGGGTGGATGTAGTATTACAATACATCAACGGTACATTCCCATGATACTACCACATTTGGACACCTGTTTATCACTACAATGCAGCAACACAATATATCTATGACATGTCAGATATGCATGATACCTGTACCAATGTGGATGTATACACAACAGTGGTCTACTGATGTGTGCTGTGTCCTTACCTGCATGCTCCTCAGCCAGTGTGTGGGTGACACCCACCTCCACAAAGGTGTCCAGCAGTTGATGGCTGGCTGGATGGGCAGGTGCCACGAGGCTGGCCAGGAGCTCCTCTACACATGTCAGGGGGATGGATGGCATGCCCCCCCCTGTGGTGAGATGATCCCCCCAAACTGCAGCAGCATGTCAACAGGCTTTGCAAAGCAGGTCAATACAATGATGCCGGACCTGCTCATAACTGCAGTTGTGCAGTCTGACATCATTGACCCTGTGGACTAGGTCATTCAACAGGGCAGTCCACTCCTGCTGCACATGTGCAGCCCTGCCAAACAGCACTGGGTAGAACTGGATCAAGTGTGATATCACCACATCATTCTCTGCTTGTGAATAGGTGGGCAACAGTGCATGTGACATCTTGCCTGAAAGACATAAAGATTGAAACAGGTCTGAGCAACTCATACAGCAAGGTTACCATAGTTCATAATGTACATCCCTGTCACCTCCACACCATATCAGCTTCAACAAACTGTACACACAACTCATTAGGTATGGCTACAGCTTACCTACCAGTGGGACAGAAATTGTATCGTGCCACATTTTCTGCTATGTGATTGTAGTCATATCTCCTGTGTGGACACTATAATTGCTGGCCTGTTACAAACTATTCAGCCACATGCCATTGTCAGGGCCACTATGGTTCCATATATGCCAGTGGTATGGCTACTTTGGGATTGCTGAACATCTGACTGTGTTATTGGGGATATGCATGCATGCTGTTGGACATGTACCAGGACTGTGTAGATTATTACTACCAACATATGTTCTATAACAGTGACACAATAACATGTATATGTTCTACTGGCCAGCAGAACCACCTCTCCAAACCCATCTGCCCATGATACCTGGCCACATCACATGTGTGCCCCAACCTGGGCCTCCTCATGTACTGGTCCAGCAATACCAACAGGTGTAACCAACCCAGGGAATGTTGCCTCCCCCTCGGGGCACACACAGATATGTTCCTGTCCCCTGAAGTCAGGTCTAGGGTCTGTTCCATACCGGGGTCCACAGGCATGTGGGATGTGCTACATCAGTCTAAAGCACCCAGTACACATTCACAGTGCCAACAGGCTCCTCCTGCTCAGCCTCAAGACCAGGCACCTTCAGGACATGGACTGCTGTTGTGAGTAGCAGTGGGTGGGAGGCTTGTTCCCATTGTGCCCATATTGCAGCCCATGGGGCATTCACATCACAGACCACACACACCATCCAGGGTGTTTACCCACCACATGTGTCACATACCACCCCTGTATACTGTCCTCTACATCTACCAACCCTGACCACCTCCACAAGTGTACCTGCCATACTTCCCCATATTCCCATTGCATACTTCAGAGATGGGGGGGGGGCAATGTGGTCCCAACAAGGGACTAACATGTGACATACCCGCCCATCTTGCACACACTGCCAGGTGTGGATACCTCTGTGTATTGCTATGTGTGCTGGTGCCTCACACGTATCATGCATCACTGTAATAGTAATATAGGGGACATGTCTTTACATACATACAAATTTGTTTGTGTGTGTTTTTGTATATATGTAGACATGTGCATATAGGTATATATCTATATATGTGTAGATATATGTGATGTGTATATATATATATATATATATATATATATATATATATATATATATATATATATATATATATATGTCTACATATGGGTATCTGTATATTTGTGGACATAAGTGGTGATATACATATATCATCATCTTCTTTTGGCTGTCCCCATTAGGGGTTGCCACAGCGGATCACCTGTTTCCATTTCTTCCTGCCCTCTGCATCTTGCTCTCACCAACCACCTGCATGTCCTCTCTCACCGCATCCATAAACCTTATCTTAGGCCTTCCTCTTTTCCTGTTACCTGGTAGCTTCATCCTTAGCATCTTTTTCCCAATATACTCAGCATCCCTCCTCAGCACATGTCCAAACCAACGTAATCTTGCCTCTCTGGCTTTGTCTCCAAACCTTCCAACCTGGGCTGACCCTCTAATATACTTATTCCTAATCCTCTCTACCCTCGTCACACCCAGTGCAAATCTTAACATCTTTAACTCTGCCACATCCAGCTCAAACTCCTGCCTTTTTGTCAATGCCACTGTTTTCAACCCATATAAAATAGCTGGTCAACTACCCTCTTGTAGACCTTCCCTTTCACTCTTACAGGTACTCTGTCAGAAATTACTCCTGACACTCTTCTCCACCCACTCCATCTGCCTCTACTCTCTTCTTCACCTCTCTTCCACACTCACCGTTACTCTGAACTATTGACCCCAAGTATTTAAACTCATCCACCTTCGCCACCTCTACTCCTTGCATCATCACCATTCCTCTAGCCTTCCTCTCATTCACACACATATATTCTGTCTTAGTCCTGCTGACCTTCATTCCTCTTCTCTCTAGAGCATATCTCCATCTCTCCAGGGTCTCCTCCACCTGTTCCCTACTCTCAACAGATCACAATGTCATCTGCAAATATTATAGTCCATGGGGACTCCTGTCTGATCTCGTCTGTCAACCTGTCCATCACCATTGCAAATAAGAAAGGGCTCAGAGCTAATCCTTGATGTAACCCCACCTCCACCTTAAACGCATCCATCACTCCCACCGCAGACCTCACCGCTGTCACACTACCCTCGTACATATCCTGTACCACTCTTACATACTTCTCTGACACTCCTGACTTCCTCATACAATACCACAACTCCTCTCTAGGCACCCTGTCATATGCTTTCTCCAAGTCTACAAAAACACAATTCAACTCCTTCTGACATTCTCTGTACTTCTCCATCAACACTCTCAGAGCAAACATTGCATCTGTAGTGCTCTTTCCTGGCATGAAACCATACTGCTGATCACTAATCATCACGTCCTTTCTTAACCTAGCTTCCACTACTCTTTCCCATAACTTCATGCTGTGACTGATCAATTTAATCCCTCTGTAGTTACTACAGCTCTGCACATCACCCTTATTCTTAAAAATCAGTACCAAAACACTTTTTCTCCATTCCTCAGGCATCCTCTCACTTTCTAAGATTTCATTAAACAATCTGGTTAAAAACTCCACTGTCATTTCACCTAAACACCTCCATGCTTCCACAGGTATGTCATCTGGGCCAACAGCCTTTCCATTCTTCATTCTCTTCATAGCTATCCTTACTTCCTCCTTGCTAATCCATTGTACTTCATGATTCACTATCCCTACATCATCCAACATTCTCTCCCTCTCATTCTCTTTATTCATCAACCCCTCAAAGTACTCTTTCTAACTCCTCAACACACTGTCCTCGCTTGTGAGTATGTTTCCCTCATTATTCTTTATAACCTTTACTTGCTGCACATTTTTCCTAATTCGGTCCCTCTGTCTAGCCAATCGGTACAGGTACTTTTCTCCCTCCTTAGTGTCCAACCTTTCATACAACTCTTCATATGCCTTATCCTTCGCCACCTCTCTCTTTGCCATGCACCTCATCTCCTTATACTCCTGTCTACTTTCTTCATCCCTCTCACAATCCCACTTCTTCTTTGCCAACCTCTTTGCCTGTATACTCTTCTGTACTTCCTCATTCCACCACCATGTCTCCTTGTCATCCTTCCTCTGTCCCGATGTGATACCAAGCACCTTTCTAGCCATCTCCCTTATTAGCTCTGCTGTAGTTTCCCAGCTATTTGGTAACTCTTCACTGCCACCCATTGCCTATCTTAACTCATCCCTGAACTCCATCTCACAATTACCCTTTTTCAATTTTCACCATTTGATCCTTGGTGCTGCCATCACACTCCTCCTCCTCTTCTTGATCACCAACATCATCCTACAAACCACCATCCTATGCTGCCTAACTACACTTTCTATGTGACATATGTACTCATATGCATACCTATATGTGGGGTATATTCAGACATCAGCTCCACAATCCCACAACACCTTCCTGCACAGCTGCACTGTTCTGCCTTGCTACAACACAGACAGGTGCCACATATGGACACAGCCTGACATTAGGGAGTCACATGTAGGACCCGATTGCAGGTAACACTATTACACACCTATGGCATTCTGGCATGCTACATTACAGAATAACCTGAGTATCATGCCAATGGTGGGCCATGGGTCCCATGTGTCCATCATAATGGCATTACTTCCACCACCAGCTATTGACCACGTAATATACATACTTCCCATTACACAACACACACTATGATGGTTTACATCTTGTCAGTCAGTGCTGACCTGCACATTTGATGGCTATGGCCCACTACCCACAGGGACAGACACTACTGTCCATAGCACTTGTTCAGATGAGCATCATCACAACACCTGATGGCACATACAAATCATTCCATATCATCTATCCCATTATTATGGACCAAGTACTACATTCTATTACATGTATATATACTTCACATACCTGTTGTGGGAATGATGTCTTGATGAATAAATGCTGAATAAATGCCTTTGCCTTAGGTTTTATTTTTTGAAGTTTTCTTTCTTTCTTTCTTTCTTTCTTTCTTTCTTTCTTACTTTCTTTCTCTCTCTCTCTTTCTCTTTCTCCCTGTCCAGTAAATGGAATGTGCTGCTTTGAATAGATTACAGCATGGCTTTAGCAGGTGATGCACATGATCATGTGATGGCCTCTGCACCAATCAGTGTCCTCCACTTGATAACTGCATTCAGCTTGCTGTGTAGTACTTCCAATCACCACTGTCATTACAACCACTTACTATAAATACCTACATCAAGTGGGAGTGGTCCCTTTACCTTTCCTGTGCGATGGACATCCTTCCTGTGTGTGGGCATCAGTGTTACAGACAGCAGGTAGCAATACCTCTTACAGGAGATCCTGCACACTCAGGCCAACTACATATTTGTAAGAGGTTCCAGCACTACATACAGAGTGTGAGTAGCGTTGTGTTATGCTTTGTATAGTACTGGTGTTACAAGGTCTGTGTGTACATACTAGTTTACCTTGGAATGCAGTCTGTCTGCATAGCTCTCAACTGTGGGCCTATCCTCTTGATGGCCAGAGGTGTGCCTGTCATTTTTTTGTCTGTCCACCACACAGGTCCTGTGTCAGATATTTCACTGGCAGTGTGTATGTTGAGTGCAATCAGTACATGGCTACATCCATTTATGTTTCTAACCTCAAATCCCTGACTAAGGGTATGTTGCAGACTATCCTGTAACACCAGTGACTTGCTTAGTGTATGGCAACAGTTTTCCACATATGGGTCTGTGTTCCAGCCTCAGCCTACATACCAAGCTTTGCACATATGACATGCTGTCAGGAGTTGCTATGTAGTGGGCTGTGAGTATGTCATGCTGCCATTCCTGTCATCAGTCCACTGCTGCTGTTGTATCCCCCACACATACGGTGGGGCTGGGGCAATATATGTGTGGGCTTCACCTACAAAATACATGTGTGCCCTTATGCACTCCAGAGATCAGTGTATGTAACAGTGGTATATGGTCCTGTATTATTGAGTCTGGGGGAGTGCACCATAAATAACGTAGGCTGTTACAAAATGTGGGGACATCAGGGGTGAGCTGCCTTAAGGTATCTGGATATACAGTACTATACAATTCACCTATATTTAACTTAGCTACATAAATTGGGTTAATGCAGGCCTACTGCCTCTGGCTATACAGACTGTTCTGTTTGTCAGTGTGCTTGTGATGGCATCAGTTATGCCTTGTTATGTAACAGTTACATCCCATTGTGCCAACAGAAGTCTTTACCACCTAGTGATTGTGTACAGAGTGTAGATAGAGGCTGCTGAACTATACACCTGCATTAGTTACTGTTGATTGTTTGGTATCCTGTGGCACAGTCTGTCTTTACTATTGTACTATTTGAAGGGCATGGCCTGGACAGCAACATTTGTGAACCTTTCCAGACTACTATATTAGTATAACTGTTTCACAGTTGTATTACTCTGTTTATATGGATGTCAGTGTTTGAAGAGCTATATGACATGGCATATAAAACTGTAATAGTACACAAATAAAGGTTTTCCATTTATGCAAACCTGTGTGTTGTGTTATATCCTATGACCTCTCTGTGGGTATATGTTGCAGGCAATGATTGTCATTTGTATTGATGGCTCATACAGTGTCCAGTTGTTAAAGTGTTAACTGTAGGCATAGTGGCTGTTCCATATTGTGTGCACCTTCTACATATGTATCTTACTGTACATATCTCTGCGTGTGTATGTGTAGTTATATATATATATATATATATATATATATATATATATATATATATATATATACATATATTTATGTATATCAGTATCTGCATATATGTGTTTGTGTATATGTATCCTGGGGATGTTGATAGCTTCCACATCGTACATTTTCTATGGGACCCAGACTGTACTGCATGATATGTTACCAATACCAGCCTGACATCATACAGGTGGGATGTAATACTGTTAACATCTTGTGCCCATGTTGTGTTAGGTCTTGGTTATGGGATCTGTAACACTTGGTAGTGTATTGCAGGGTGGACGTGTTTGGCTGTGGGGGGTATACCTATTCGTACAAGACGTATATTGCTTGGGGCCTCTCAACCCCATTAATGGTGCATGTGGACATATATGTTTTAGTTATTTTCCCATTGTTATCTACAGATATATGTCCATATATACCTATATAGATATATATATCTTCTTACATAAATATAACTATGTCCTTAAATACCTACATAGATGTATATATCTGCTTACATATATGTAACTTGCTGTATGTATTTAGACTGTAGGCATATATATCTATAGCTGTAGGCATTTGCATGTATATACATTCATATCAAGCACAAGCCTATACTGTTATTTGGCTACAACAGCTGCATCAGCAGTACTAACCTGACAGATAAACTCTGCAGTTTCCCACTACTAATCAGTAAGGACATGCAGGCAATGCGGGAAATCATAATTAAGAACTGGAACTTTTTTTCCAGTCAGGATGATCTAAAATTTACTTTAGATGAACAACCTACCTTCTCCTACAAAACATCCTCTCTGTTAAGAGCAAGTTTTGAAAACAGGGACTTGCCTTTTCTAATAGGAAACCAGGATCTAACCCAAGGACCCCCAGGCATGTTTACTTGTGGCCACTGTGTAGTTTGCCAACACATTTTAAGCTGCAGCTCTTACACCTTCCCATATTGCAACTACAAAGCTATTTGTATGCAGCATATGTACTGCCACACGGAGTGGGTGGTATATGCAGCTATATGCAAAAGATGTAACCGGTTCTACATTGGTAAAACTAGCTGAAAACTTTCTGACAGATCTAAGGAAAACCTGGCAGCTATCCACAAAAAAGATAGCACTAATAAACGATGAAACCACAGCAGCAAATGCATGAATTTCTCTGGGTTTCAGTTCTTGGTATTGGAAAAACTGGATTTATTTTTTGGTGACTGCAACGCGCTGCTGGAAATGAAGGAACTTAAATGGCAGCTCCTGCTGGGAACTGACTCAGCCCCTGGACTCAATGAGCATATTAATATTAAATGTGGACTGTGTTGGCTATGTTAAAAACAGAGTGGCTTTGTTTTGTTTGGCTGCAAGACTACTCTACGGGAACAAGGGTTTTGCTAGATGAATGACACTCTGAATTGTGGACGTCTAGAGATTTACTGGGTTGCTTTGGCAGTTTAAATATTGGATTTCAGCCCTTGTGCTTACTTTGGTTTCAGTGATTCCCCTATACTGAGATTTTAAATTATTAAGGTCCTTTATTTATTCATTTATTTTATTTTATTTTATATGATTAGTTAAGTCACAATGTTAATGTACCTTGTAATGCTGACATCTCTTGATAATCACAGCATTTTTTATTGGTTGGGTTATTTTATTGCTGATTCTTATGATTGTCCCTTTGACATTCGATCTCTTTATGACAGGTTAGTATTTTTTGAATTACAGAATATTGAGTGTGTACAACTGATTACACTGCTTTTATGTATTTGTTTCTGAAGAAGTCTTATCCATCAGTAAAAGATGAAAGCGCTTAAACACTAGTTCATCCTACGCGTTTTATTTTTTTGTCTTATAATTCGCGGTTCGTTTCTCATGGTCAGGGTGTTTTAAGTTATTTTATTATTATCTTCTTAGTCTCGCAAGTTGTCGGTTATTTAGTAAAAATATATATATATATATATATATATATATATATATATACATACATATATATATACATATATATATATATATATATACATAGGTTTATAGGTAAGTGCTAGGCTATTGGTCCTAGGGCCTATACAAGCCCAGCCAAACAGGTACTCTGGCTTTTGCCACCCAAGAAAATTATTTTCCTGTGCCACTGTCGAGCAGAGTCACAGAAGTGATCCCTGGGGTGAATTTCCTACTTGCCAACCAATCATCAAGATTTTTCTTGAAGAGTGCTAATGAGGAGCTTTGTTTGATATAGATAGGTAGTTTATTCCAGAGTATGGGAAGTCTCTGGGACAGGAATCTATCCCTCTGGCATGTTCTGTTTATTGTGGTAACAAGGTTTATGTCCCTAGAGCATGTAGCTTGGAGGGATTGAGATTTCTTTAAGTGGAGCATGTCCAACGGCTCTGGGTTTGACATAGCTTTGTATGTTAGGCAGAGATCACCTCTGAGTAGGCGATATGCGATGGAGTAAAGCTGGAGTTTTTTGAGACGGTCTGCGTAGGGCATCTGTTTGAGGCCAGTAATCCTCTTTGTGAGGTATTTCTGTGGCCTTTCCAGTTGTTGTAGATGTCTTGTGAGGTACATACCAAATGGGGCGCTGTACTCTATAATGGGTCTAATGAGTGATGAGTAGAGGTGAACAATGACCTCTTTTTTTCTGGATGAGAAACCTTTTGTGATGAGGTGTGCCACATAGAAGGATTTCCTGACTACTGTGGCAATGTGATTTTCAAAGGAGAGACTACTGTCCACCTGTGTCCCAAGGTCTCTTATTGTACTTTCGGTGTTAAGTATGCTGCCACCTATGTTGTAGTTCATGGGTACAGAGTTTTTACCAAAGGGATTGACAATGCACTTTTTGGCATTGAGCTTGAGGCCATTACTTTGACACCAGGTGTCTGTCTCAGTGAGGCCCTTTTGTAGGATGTCCACATCATTAGGAGTTTTGATTTTGGCTCCTAGTTTGCAGTCATCTGCGAACTTCATTAGCCAAAGACATTTTGTGTTAGCCTGTACTTCAGAGAAGTAGATACCAAACAGAAGAGGACCCAGGACTGAACCCTGTGGTAGTCCACTTGTCACTGGTCTGAAGTCAGATTTGGAGTCTGCTACTTTCACAGTGTGGGTACTGTCACTGAGCCAGTTGGCAACCCATCTTGTGACATAGGGATTTATACCTAGTTTAGTGAGTTTATCTATAATTCTAGAGTGGGGTAATGGTGTTGAAAGCCTTGGCAAGATCTAGATAGGCTGTGTGAACCACCTTACCCTCGTCTATGGCTTTGGTGACTGCTTCAAAGAAGTCTATCAGGTTTAGGAGACATGATCTGCCTTTTACAAACCCAAACTGGGTGGGGACCAGAGTTTGGAGATTACCAATGTCTTTGTTTATAAGTTCCATGATGATACATTCCATGGCCTTGCAGACCAGGCTTGTCAGGCTAATGGGGCGGTAGTTCCCAGGGTCCGTGGTGGCTCCCCCTTTGCGGAGTGGGATAACCATCACTGTGCATCATTCAGTGGGCACAAAGCCTGAGGTGAGGCTATGATTGAACATGGTACTTAGGTGGGGTGCCAGTTCGTTCTGTAGTTCATGTAACACACAGCCTGGGATGTTGGCTGGTCCCATGGATGCTGTGTTCTTGGCTTTGGAGAGTGTGGTTTTTACCTGTGCAGCTGTGATTACAGGAACTTTGCATTCTTCAAGTATAGAGATGGGCCCTTTAGGGGGTGAGAGAGGGGTAAAGTTAGCACTGAACCTGTCTGCCAGGATGTTGGCAATATCAGTTGGGTCTGTATATTTTAGTGCCATTGTGCTGTAATTCAGAGTAGATCTGAGTGTTGCCATTGAGATTCTTGACATAGCTATAAAATGATTTGTGGCTGTCTTTAGAATCAGTGGCGATTTTTTTTTCATAACTAGCTTTGGAGGATTTTATGAGGGATTGCAGCTTCTTACTGAGGCTGACCAGGGAGCTCCCCCACTCATGGGATTTTACTCTCTTTTATAACAGTTTCTTCCCTCTGTTGTACAGTTTGTTTATGGCAGGCGACCACCAGATTGGCTTCCTTTTTTTGGTGGATAGCATCTTGGTTCTGTTTGGGATAGCATGATCCATGCACTCATGTAAGTGCTTATAAAGTGCAATTGTGTAGGATTCAGTAGTCGTAACTTTATTGTCTATCTGCATGGGTGTCATGAAGTTCAACACTTCTGTCTTTAGAAGCATGAAGTTGGCTTTGGAGAATTCTTTTTACCGTGGTTTCCTTAATGGGGGGTGGGGTCAGGATGTGGATATCTAGAGTGATTAGCTTATGGTCGGATCGGACCAATGAGGCATTGACTTCAGGTGTGGAACACCAGTCACGCATGTTGGTAATGACTAGATGTAGGATATTGTTGCCCCTGGTGGGGGTGTGGATAAGTTGATCCAGGGCATTGGAGTTTATGAATTCCAGAAAGCATTGAGCGAAGGAGTTGGTACATGAGTCGTTTTCCCAGTTAATGGTGGGTAGTTGAAATTGCTCATGATTAGAGTGTTTGGTTGAACCCTAATATTTTCCAGTACATCAAGAAAAGAGGAGTGAGAATCCTGGGGCATGGTGGGGGATCTGTAGCAAGCTACAATTTGGATTGCAGTTTTTACCAGAGTTAGTTGCACTTGGATAACCTCGATGCATTATGCTAAGGAACTAGCCTGGAGGTGTGGATAGCCTTAACGAATATGGACACACCTCCGCCTTTGGTGTTCCAGTCCAGGTTACATGGCCGAAAAGTGTGGTATGAGTTATAGCCTGGTAGTGCAGGGGTGCTCTCTGGAGCCTTGAACCAGGTCTCAGTCACTGCACAGATATTGATGTTCTCCATTTTAAGGAGTGCCTTGAGTGAGTCCATTTTGAGATTTAGACTTCTAGCATTGAGTAGCATCACCGTCAGTTTTTGCTTGCCTGTTCCTGTTATGGTGGTGAATTTGTCATTTGAATCTTGCCTAAAAAAGGCATTATAGGGCCTGCAAGAACCTTAGCCAGTATCCGGAATCCCAGGGGTGACAGGTGCAGGCCAGCTCTGGCAAAGCATCATGATCTGTCGATCATGTCATCCCAGGCAGACAGATGCTGGATCCCTTTAGAATGACACCAGAAGCTTAGCCAATTGTCGAAGTCAATCATTTTGTCCTTGTACTGCGGTATCATTCTGGGTGATGGCAGAATGCTACTCAGGGCTTGGGTCATACTTGCCTGGGCTACAAGATCTGAGAGCTCTTCCATGTCTCTTTTCATGTAGCCCAGGGAGGTACGTCTCAGGTCATTCACACCAACATGGACAATGACAGAGTCATTTTTGTACTTGTTGTGGAGTGATCTGAGTGCATGGGTTATGTGGTGGATCCTGGCAACCAACAGGCAGCTGACAGTAACCTTCTCCTTGTTTAGCCTGGTGAGTGGGACATCAATGTGCCTGACTATAGAGTCACCTATGACTAGTGTGTTGGGTACGTTGTTTGTCTTATTGGCTTTGGTTGAATGGCACACTGAGTCTGCAGGCTATGCGTCTTTTGGGTTGTGTTGGGGGGTGGAGGTTGCTTGCATTTCTGCTTTGGATGTCTCTGTTGCTTGAGCAGATTATTATTGAGAGCCTCCGTGAATGTTTTTGTGTTTCTACGTGTGGATTTTGGTGGTGTAGATTTAATGAGACTATGTGATAAGTGTGGTGTGGTGCAAGTGTTTATCTTCTCTTGACTTTCAAGTTCAGTCTTGGTTGGGGAGAGATTAACCTTCAGTTTGGCTAGATAAGTGCATCTCTCACAGGTTGTAGTATTGGGTGGTAGGAGGAGAGGGTTGTCTGTGTACATGAGGCAATTTCTACATTGTCCTAAGATGCCCGGATTCATCAGATAGACAGGAGAGAACACTGGGAGCTGACCCTTGGACATGCCTGAATAAAAAAATATTTTCCTCTAGATAAGTGAGGAAAGTGAGTACAAGAGCTATTTTTCTCTAAGCAAGTGAGCAAAATAAGCACCAAAAGTGTTTTCCTCTAGGTAATGAGAAAGGTTTAGTGCTGTAGTAATTAGTAGGTTATTTAGTGCTTACAACAAGTTCTGAACAAGTGTTGAGCATGAATAAGCAAATTCAAGTGCTAAAACTAAGAATATATATATATAGACTAAACTAGTTACAGGAATGGGGGAAACAAGTGCAAATGCAGGGTTTTAGATCAGAAAGTTGAGAGAGATGGAAAAACTGCCCACACAGCCAATAACTACAATTTCTGGGCCAGAACCACTCCTTATGTGGTAGATAGGTTACCTAGTGTTTACCACTCCCACTGATAAGCTCGAAGGCTTCCCTCCAACAAAGAAAGCTTGGGGGGCTCAGAAGCTTACATGCAGTCCTGGATACAGCAAATCTGAATCTGGACTGCACTAGTTACAGGCAAGGTAGGAAACGGGCTTAGATTTTTTTTTATACAGAAAAGTAGCTAAAAACAGCAGTAAAAACAATTCAAATGCAGTGCAAGGTAGCACACTTGAGAATGTAGCAATGTTAGACCAAATAGTTTAAAAAAATGCAATTAAATTAAAAATGACTAAAAACAAGTACAGAAGGAATCTGTTAAGTAGAATGAGGTAAAGAGATGGGACTGGGGGAAAGTCCCAGATCAAATCTACAGTGGGGGTGGGCAACTGCAAAAGCCTCCAAATTTAAACAACAAGACAGGAATTGAGGGTGGGTAGGGGAAAAAAACACTTTCAGCAGAGATCTGAAAAACTATACAGTGAAGCAAAAATAACAGTGCACAACTCTGAAGTCAGCCAGCAATGATATAAAATTAGTCAAACAACAATTACCAGTACACAACTCTGAAGTGCCAGAAAAATTTACTCAGCTCTGTATATCCCCAGATAGTTTGAAGAGCACCCTGTCAGGACACAAGAAGACTCCAGCAATGATATGCAGGCTGTTACTAACAGGGTCTAATTTTATGCAAGTAATCCTTGAGATAGTCAGATAACACACAGGATGTAAAACCAGTTATACCAACTTAAGACACAGCAGAAATAGGGGGAGGTGGTGAAAAACACCTTCAGCAGAGATCTGAAAAACTATACAGTGAAACAAAAATAACAGTGCACAACTCTGATGTTGTATCTGTATAGATATTAATATATTTACACACACACACACACACACACACACACACACACACACACACACACACACACACACATACATCTAAATCTTGGAATACATTCTCGGTACTGTTGACTGACTGGACTGGATGATATGTTTGTTAATATATCCAAGCTATGTATATCTGTCATGGCTTAGTGTTAAATCACTTTGTCTATGGTATGTAGGGTCTGGATTTGAGCCTTGCAGAGGCTGTTTATTTTGTTGCTGGGCAAAACAAGGGCCATTGGATACAGAGGGATTAAGGCACTTTTGAGCAGTTGTAAGTGGGTTTGAGAGAAGGTAAGCACTGCTAACTTCTGGTCACAGTTTCTTATACTCATTTAGCTTCTGTATTGCTTAACCTGTGTAGGCATTGCTTACTCCTGCACAAACAGGCTTAAACCCGCTTACTGCTGCTTAAAAGTGCTTCCTCCCGCTTACCCCATGCTAATTTCTTTAAAAGAAAAGAAAAAGGGATGATAGGAAAGTGGTGAAAAAAGGGGCACAAAGAGGGAAAGATAGTAGGGAAACTAGCCAGGGATGTGCAGGAAGGGTGTAGGGAAGGTCCATAGCTGCCCATTTCTTCTACAGCAACAGATGTGCATATAAACTGAATGTGGAGGTAGATTTGGACACTCACACCCCTGGGAGAGAGTGAGGACAACAATAATAAGTTGTGATGCCAATTAGACCAGATTACATGTATCCAGTGGATATGTGTGCGAAATGGGCAGCTATGTATGGGGCGAGATTTTTTTGTGGGAACAGATTGCCCTTTTTTTTCAGATGAGAGCGGGATGTTGCAGAGGGGTAGTAGGTATAGTTGGGGAGGTAGGTTGGGTAGGTTAACAGACAAGACAAATAAGATGCATACAGGGGCAGTATTTGACACATGTGGGGGGTAAACACCTTGATGGGGAGGTGTGTTGGGAAATTGGAAGCCCATGAGCCCCCAAGTGGAAACAGTGGGACTGAGGTCCTCATCCATGGGCAGTCACCACCGCACCTTCACAACGCCGAAGGTGGCTGTGCTGGGGGATGAGTCGCAGAGCCAAGCTGACCATCTAGTCATGACATGTGGCCCTCGAGCTGGCGTAGCAGATCACCAAACTGCTGGTTGATCTTTCTACACACCAAGACCCCGACCTGGCAATGGGTGACAGGTGCCTGTCTGCACCCACTCCCAGGGAGGAGCAAGCCCTGTCCCCTAAGGCGGTTCCACCTGAAGGTGGTGCAGAACCAATGGACAGGGAGGTCCCAAGTTGGGCCCCAGACATGCTGGTGCCCAGTGCCTTGGCCAGCTGAGGTGGGATAGGTGGGTCCGCTGGAACCGGCCTTCCCAAGCAAGCTATAGTGTTTAGATGTCATCATCATATGTGGGTTAGTAATAGTCAACACATTCCAGGGTTAGGTATAACAGCATGCATAGGTATTCCTATTAACCCAGACACCAGATATGGAACAGTTGCATAGCAAACAGAGCACATGCATATGTGGGACCACAGTTGTAATAAGAACAGCGTGCAGGTACATTGATGGTGCCATGCCACAAATGTTGGAATAATTCAATATAGCACATGCATGGGAACCATTAAAATATTTATCAAACAATTGGACATTATCAGAACATAGGTGTCATTGCATACCAGTTGGGGTGGGTATGTTGATTATTGTTGGAGATATGGTGGGGGAGAGAGAAAGATGTCAATTAACAGCTAGTATATTCCTGTAGTCCACATTACTTTCCTAGTCAGTGCTGTTTTCTGTACCTTACAAGTCTTACTACACTACCCTATAGCCTTAGTTTGGACAGTGATATGGCTGTCGTCATCATTACACATGAACTGGTTTTACCTGCAGTATACACCTCTTACCTGGTATACCTGTGGAGGGAATGTTTGTTAACACTAACTCTTTCTACACATACTCCCAGATTCCAGGTTGATGTTGTCCACATAGCTATCCAACTCTTTCTGCACAGACTCTGGCCATGTGTTGACCACATGCTGGTGTACCTGGACATATGTAGAATATTGCCCTCTTCCACCTTTCGTGACCTGACACACTCATATACATGCTTTCCTACACATTTATATTATGTAGCACAGTGTGGGAGACAGTGATCAGTGATACTTTATTACTCAGAGAAACTGCAACACTCACAATTCCATACAATACCAGAGTGAACAGTACCAGTACAGGTTATAATGGTCTGTATTTCTCAGCACAGCATTCGTATCCGACATACATGTGGGAGCAATGTTTGTTAGCACTACTTGACTGTTGCCACACAAACTTCCAGATTACACATTAGTATTATGCACATACATTTCACTCTGTTACTGTACACACTCTGGCCACAGCTTGACAACATGGGAGTGTAGATTGGACATACATGAAATATAACTCTCCTAACAGTTTTGGGGGTAGCTACAGTGACAGGTTTGTTCTCATAGGTGCTTGACAATGCTGGCTAAACATCTGGAATCATCCCACAGACGTACCAGGGGGACAGGGAGACAGGCAGCAGATATGGGCCCATATACTGGATATTCTGGCCTCATCTGTACAGTTATGGGGTATGATTCTGTATGCAGCCTACATCCACTCCCAGGATTCAGACCATGGCTGTGTCTGCTACAATTTAAACACCGTCCATCACAGTTGTGTCTGCTATATAGATATTGCTGTATATCTCCTATCTGCTTTCTGTCTTATTAATCCCCTGTGTTTTTGCATTCTGACCTTATATTACAACACTCTTATACAGATTTCCTAGACAGTTATATGTTGTAGGACAGCGATGTGTGATACCTCATTATTCAGAGCAACTGCATCAGTCGCACTGCCATACAATACCAATGTAAACAGTACCATTACTGGGTATCATTCATGTATTTCTGGGCACAGTGTTTGTATCTGACAGACCTGTGGGAGAAATGTTTATTAGCACTACCTAAATGTTCACACACACCAAGCCAGATTCCACATTACTATTATGCACATACATCTCACTCTGTTACTGTACATACTCTGACCACAGCTTGACAAGTTGGGGTGTAAATGGGACATACGTGGCTTCTTAGTCTCATGAGGTATTGGGGAGTTGCTAGTATGCCAGCTTTGTTCTCATAGTTGTGTGTCAATCATTTGCATTTCCTGTTTGCTGCCTATATATCTGGGATCATCCCACTGATTTCCCAGGGGGACAGGTTGATAGGCAACAGATGTGGGACACTTTACTGGACATTCTGGACATATCTGTACAGTTGTGGGGTATGATTCTGTATGCAGAGTACTACCACTGGCAGGATTCAAACCATGGCTGTGTGTGCTAATCAAACAACAGTTCACATCTCAATTGCATATGCTATTCATGTTTTGTTGTCTGCATTTTCCCTGTTTACTGTCTATGTGCCTCTCAGTTGTACTACATGGCCTCTGGGGATTACACCTGTCATATACAGGCATTCCTACACATTCAATTTATGGTGCACAGTGTGGGTAACAGTGCTTAATACAACAGTACTATTACATTACCATATGATACCAGAGTATACACATGCAGTCCGGCAGTTAGACCTTTATTGTCAGGCTATTACACTTTTATTGACATACAAATGATATGAGACTCTTCCTGCCATATTCTCTAGCGTATGCAGTACTTGCCTTGAACAATACAGGTTTTATACAGGCAATTAATTTACTACTACTTTTAGTTTTATTTCCTATGACAGTAAATGCATGAGTATTACTGACCTGCCTCGCGTCACAACCTCCCAGGCAACTGATGTGGGCCTCCTGATTCACAGCCCACTCCATTGCAGCTGTGGGGGACATAAGAGAAATATTTAGCCATACCTATCCATGATATACCTGAGCTGGCAATTGTTACACACATAGTTGTGAGATACTTACACAGAACTGGAACATCCCCTGCCATTCTAGCCTCTTGGATCCACCCCTCCAAGAGGTCCCCCTTATGCCACTTCAGGTCAGCATAGTGAAGCCTGACCTACTCACCAGTTCGGGGTATGCCAGTGGCACTGGTGAGGTCATGAGCAAGATGGTTCCAGGCCTCTGCCTTATATTGGGAGCCTTGGTACTGGCCCTGCAGCAGTCTCTATTCATGATCTTTGACAAGAAGTCCTGCCATGATTTTGGACTCCTGGATGCACCAGCGCTGTGCCTGAAAATGCACACCTTCTCCCCTTACTGCCATTGTGCCTGCAAGGGAAAGCTACAACCAGTTATGAGATGTATTCCTGCCTATTGGGTTTAAGTAGTGCCAATTTCCCACACTTTTTCGTGACTAGCCATTTTTGAAAAGGCTAGGCTATGGGGAAACCTACTTAACTAGAGTTGGCATTGTTTAAAGGAGTATAGCACTGGGCACATTGAATTAGCTGCCCTACACATTGCTTATAACTGCTAAGCTGGCCTGTGCAATGCTTAGCGTTGCTTACATTAGACTTTGCATTATAACTTCTTTTTGTCATTGAGTTGTTATTCATTATACCTTATATGTATGCCTGGTATCCATGATTCATGTGTACGTACACTGTATGGGATCCTTGTGTTTTATTGGGGACTTCAGCACTCTATTATAGTTACACCTGACTTCTGGCCTTACTGCTCTACTCCGGTTCACATATTTATCTTATGTAGTGGGTTAAGGCACATGTGTCTGTATACTAATTCCTTTCAAAGGTTCAGTTTGGTTTTACTATGGTGAAGACTTGTTTGCTGATAGCTCATTTTTCTGCACTTCTGTGATGGCTTGCCGGTTAACTACTGTGACTATGGTGTATAGGGTCTTGGGTTCGAGACCTGCATGGCTGTTTATTTTGTTGATGGGCAGAACAAGGGCCATTGGATACAGAGTGATTAAGGCACTTTTGAGCATTTGTAAGCGGGTTTGTGCGGGTTTGTGTGATGGTAAGCACTGCTAAGCTGCCGTTACATCTGCCTACAGAAAGTTAGCTTCAGAACTGCTTAACCAGTGTAGGCATTCCTTACTGCCGTGCAAACAGGCTTAAGCTCGCCTACTAGTGCTTAAATGTGCTTACTACTGCTTATTGGTGCTTAAACCTGCTTACCACTGCTTTATTCATTATGTCACTGACACAGCACATGTGCATTTACTGCAGTTCATAAAAATATGTTATTTAGTGGGTTATGCCACATAAATATTAGTCATAACGTGCATTGCCATGGAAAGTGCTACAGTGGGACTTGAACCGGGAATGCCTGCTCATAAGGGGAATGCTCTGCCCACTACACTATTGCTATGCTGTTTCATTTGTATATATCTTCCTTGTTATCCTCTTCAGCCATTTAAGCTGCATTAACTGTAGTTAAGCAATGGGCACACTCGCGCACCTACTGTTAGCTTTAATCGAATTTTAAAATAAAAATAAATGCAGGGTTTGTTCATTTTATTTGTAATTACTTGCTGTTGTACACAAGGGGGAATGTTGGTGGGGATATGCAGACACCTATGAGCGGTCTCACTCATTTCTTACCCTTTTCTGCTGTTCTTCATTGCAGGGGCATGTATATTCTGAGAGCTCTGCTCTCAGACATGCTCCCTGCACTCTTACATGCTCCGTGTAAGATTAGGAGCTCAGGCAACGCACCTCATTACTATGCATGGGGCGCTGCCGTCCTGCTCCTAAATGGCCGCCTCCGTGCAGGACTAAGCTAGTCCTACACAGAGGAGTTGTAAATCCGTGGGATTATCTTACACAAAACTGGACTGACATGTCCAAAACATTATGGAAAAACTTCAGACTAGTTGCTATCAAATATATTAAATCAGTTGAGATAATAAACAGAAATAAAACAATTAAACAACAAAATACTGAATCCTGGGAGAAAATCTTAAATATTAATTTCTAGTGCCCTAACCCTAATTAAACCTCTACTCATATACTATTACGATTACACTATTTTTTTTACTCTGATTTTGTGATCTTGGCAGAGGCATTAAATATGGATATTTGTCATTTAAAATTTTTACAGTGAGTTATATAGTCAAATCAGTTTAAAATATATTGCCATCAAATAGCTTAGTACATTAAATACTATTCTTGTATTTACCTCTATCATTCAGATTTTTTCTGATTTCTCATATGTACATAGTTGTTTATAGTTTGTTTGTAGTGTTACTCTCTCAAATTACATGCCTCTCAAACTCACAGAGCAAGAAATCTGGTCAAAACCAGAAGTAATGTGGGGTGGCCCCAAAAATAGAGACAGATTTTTAAATATTCATCCTATAAACTTAGAAAGTAGCCAGCATAGCCGGCCTTAGGCATAGGCCAACTAGGTGGCTGCCTAAGATGCTGCTCTAGCAGGGGCTCTTTCCCAGTATTTATTTAATGTAGGTAGACCAGGATGGAGGCACCAGATGGTGAGGGGGGGTGCCATGGAACCCTTTTGCATAGGGCATCAGTTGACCTAAGGCCACTCCTGGTTAACAGGATAACATTTTTACATTAAGTATTTTCTGAAGGATATAAGTCTGAAACTCAAATGTCTGTCATTATGTAGTATTTCTTAATGATTTCAGTCCTCAAGGATCTGCCAGACGACCACAGATTTTATGTGGAACAGACCAAAAAAATATGAGGCAAAAATCTGGACATTCTGTGAGAATCTAGACAGTTGACAGGTATGTCAAATTATCCTGTCTAGGTTGTTTACATTTGTTAAATATAAACCTACAACTTTTTATTAGGATATTGATCATGCATATCATGGTGATATTTAACATTGTGCATTTTTACAACTTTTGTGAATGTTTTAAAATAAGAAATTGAATAAAATGCATTTGAAAAAAAATGGAAGCATTAACAATGATACATTATAAACTTCAGAAGTTTTTGATGATACTGTCTGCTACGTTATGAATTATTCTAGTAGATCTACCAAAAATAAAAACATATTATAGTCATCTTGCATTTAAGAATGCCTAGCCATATTATTCTTTGCCAGAAGGAGGACACTATCAGTATATGCAACCAAACATTTTCATCTTTTTTTTTTTCATTTTAGGAACATAAGGATGAATTGTGACTTACTTTATTATCTCCACTCAACATCTTTAGTTAATGCTATGCCATTATGCTAGAGTGTACAAAAGAGGTATTAAGACAAATATTACGCATTACAGGCTCATCACTTTCACTGGGAGCTAGACAAGTACTTTAAATAAATAATCACTGACCATAATTCTCCTGAAATAAAAGTACTAGTCATTATAAAGCTCAGTTACTGTGTGTTTATATCTAGTAAGTATCATGTCTCAAACCTTATAAGGTTCTTTGACTACATTATTAAATACAAAGCAGAACTTCTTCCTACAGAAGCGAATAAAGATCTTACCAAAGATTTTGACATATTTCCTCAGAATGTGCTGATACATAAACTAGTTTACATGCTATGTTATTTATTTTGAACTGAACTGCAAAGTGGATTGATGGAAAAAATTATAGTTGCCATTAAGTGTCTAACTTGAGCACAAAGACCATTTCTAGTGGGGTACAACAGGGTTCAGAAATGAGACTTTTGTTGTTTAATTTCTTCTCTTCTACAAATCTAAATTAGGGCTGGACATTCTGCTTCGCAGATCGATGCAAACCTGGAGGAGGCATTTCTTTAATTCTTCAGTATATTTCAAAAAAAATGCAAATTGCTGGAAGTGAATTCCATTTGTTGTGTATTTATAACAACCTGATTTTAAGTGCCAATGACCCTACAGTGCTTCAGTTGAAATCACATCATTCCAGTATCTGCCTCACATCATTCATATTATTAAGCTCTTGGGAAAAATAATAGACCCTCTAATATACGTATTCCTAATCCTGTCCAACCTCATCACACTCAGTGCAAATCTTAACATCTTTAACTCTGCCACATCCAGCTCAAACTCCTGCTTTTTTGTCAGTGCCACTGTCTCCAACCCATATAAGATAGCTTGTCTCACTACCCTCTTGTAGACCTTCCCTGTCACTCTAACAGGTACTCGTCTATCACAAATCACTCCTGACATTCTTCTCCACGCAATCCATCCTGCCTGTACTCTCTTCTTCACCTCTCTTCCACACTCACCATTACTCTGAACTATTGATCCCAAGTATTTAAATTCATCCACCTTCACCACCTCTACTCCTTGTATCCTCACGATTCCTCTATCCTCCCTCTCATTCACACACATATATTCTGTCTTAGTCTTGCTGACCTTCATTCCTCTTCTCTCTAGAGCATATCTCCATCTCTTCAGGGTCTCCTCCACCTGTTCCCTACTCTCACTACAGATCACAATGTCATCTGCAAACATCATAGTCCACGGGGACTCCTGTCTGATCTCGTCTGTCAACCTGTCCATCACCATTGCAAATAAGAAAGGGCTCAGAGCTGATCTTTGATGTAACCCCACCTCCACCTTAAACGCATCCGTCACTCCCACCGCAGACCTCACCGCTATCACACTACCCTCGTACATATCCTGTACCACTCTTACATACTACTCTGACACTCCTGACTTCCACATACAATACCACAACTCCTCTCTAGGCACCCTGTCATATGCTTTCTCTAAGTCTACAAAAACACAATGCAACTCCTTCTGACATTCTCTGTACTTCTCCATCAACACTTTCAGAGCAAACATTGCATCTGTAGTGCTCTTTCCCAGCATGAAACCATACTGCTGATCACTAATCATCACGTCTCTTCTTCACCTAGCTTCCACTACTCTTTCCCATAACTTCATGCT